>NC_139700.1:40666729-40908411 GCF_964188405.1 Protomyctophum parallelum
TGTGCTCCGATATTTTCACCTTTTTTTTATCCTCCGAAATTGAAAAAAATCAAAATTTCAAAAAACATGGGTTATAGCCCATCGTTTTTTGAAATTTTGAAAAAAAAATTTACCTCGTTTTTCAACATTTTGGACCATGGGCTATAGCCCCTACCGTACGGCATACTATAGCACGCCGTTTTTCATCATTTTTGAGGATTTGAAAAAAATTCAAAATTTCAAAAAACATGGGTTATAGCCCATCGTTTTTTGAAAATTTGAAAGAAAAAAAAAACTCGTTTTTCATCATTTTTGAACATGGGCTATAGCCCCTACCATACGGCATACTATAGCACGCCGTTTTTCATCAAAAAAAATTCAAAAAACATGGGTTATAGCCCATCGTTTTTTGAATATTTGATTTTCTTTTAACCTCGTTTTTCATCATTTCTGAACATGGGCTATAGCCCCTACCGTACGGCATACTATAGCACGCCGTTTTTCATCATTTTTGAGGATTTTTTTGAGGATTTTTTTGAGGATTTTTGAGGATTTTTTTCCAAATCCTTCCAAATCGTGAAATGGCACCCATAGCATGCACTCCGAGACGATGGACTATATATAACCTGGTGCTTTTCCGATATATTCAGTTTCTTTTTCAAATCCTCCGAAACTGTTGAAATGTAATGAATGTGATTGCTACAACAAAACATACTAAGGCACTGGTGTGGTACTTCCTGGTTTACCAGAACGGGGTTCAACTCCCTGCAGTGTCCTGCTCAATGTGTTGTATTTACCGCATGTGCTCCGATATTTTCACCTTTTTTTTATCCTCCGAAATTGAGAAAAATCAAAATTTCAAAAAACATGGCTTATAGCCCATCGTTTTTTGAAATTTTGGAAAAAACAATTAACCTCGTTTGTCATCATTTTTGAACATGGGCTATAGCCCCTACCGTACGGCATACTATAGCACGCCGTTTTTCATCATTTTTGAGGATTTGAAAAAAAATCAAAATTTCAAAAAACATGGGTTATAGCCCATCGTTTTTTGAAAATTTGAAAGAAAAAAAAACTCGTTTTTCATCATTTTTGAACATGGGCTATAGCCCCTACCATACGGCATACTATAGCACGCCGTTTTTCATCATTTTTGAGGATTTGAAAAAAAATCCAAATTTAAAAAAACATGGGTTATAACCCATCGTTTTTTTAAATTTAGATCTTTTTTTTTAACCTCGTTTTTCATCATTTTTGAACATGGGCTATAGCCCCTACCGTACGGCATACTATAGCACGCCGTTTTTCATCATTTTTGAGGATTTGAAAAAAAATCTAAATTTCAAAAAACATGGTTTATAGCCCATCGTTTTTTGAAATTTAGATTTTTTTTTAACCTCGTTTTTCATCATTTTTGAACATGGGCTATAGCCCCTACCGTACGGCATACTATAGCACGCCGTTTTTCATCATTTTTGAGGATTTGAAAAAAAATCAAAATTTCAAAAAACATGGGTTATAGCCCATCGTTTTTTGAAAATTTGAAAGAAAAAAAAACTCGTTTTTCATCATTTTTGAACATGGGCTATAGCCCCTACCATACGGCATACTATAGCACGCCGTTTTTCATCATTTTTGAGGATTTGAAAAAAAATCCAAATTTAAAAAAACATGGGTTATAACCCATCGTTTTTTTAAATTTAGATCTTTTTTTTTAACCTCGTTTTTCATCATTTTTGAACATGGGCTATAGCCCCTACCGTACGGCATACTATAGCACGCCGTTTTTCATCATTTTTGAGGATTTGAAAAAAAATCAAAATTTCAAAAAACATGGTTTATAGCCCATCGTTTTTTGAAATTTAGATTTTTTTTTAACCTCGTTTTTCATCATTTTTGAACATGGGCTATAGCCCCTACCGTACGGCATACTATAGCACGCCGTTTTTCATCATTTTTGAGGATTTGAAAAAAATTCAAAATTTAAAAAAACATGGGTTATAGCCCATCGTTTTTTGAAATTTTGAAAAAAAGATTTAACCTCGTTTTTCATCATTTTTGAACATGGGCTATAGCCCCTACCGTACGGCATACTATAGCACGCCGTTTTTCATCATTTTTGAGGATTTGAAAAAAAATCAAAATTTCAAAAAACATGGGGTTCAACTCCCTGCAGTGTCCTGCTCAATGTGTTGTATTTACTGCATGTGCTCCGATATTTTCACCTTTTTTTTATCCTCCGAAATTGAAAAAAATCAAAATTTCAAAAAACATGGGTTATAGCCCATCGTTTTTTGAAATTTTGAAAAAAAAATTAACCTCGTTTTTCATCATTTTGGACCATGGGCTATAGCCCCTACCGTACGGCATACTATAGCACGCCGTTTTTCATCATTTTTGAGGATTTGAAAAAAATTCAAAATTTCAAAAAACATGGGTTATAGCCCATCGTTTTTTGAAAATTTGAAAGAAAAAAAAAACTCGTTTTTCATCATTTTTGAACATGGGCTATAGCCCCTACCATACGGCATACTATAGCACGCCGTTTTTCATCATTTTTGAGGATTTGAAAAAAATTCAAAATTAAAAAAAACATGGGTTATAGCCCATCGGTTTTAGAAATTTAGATTTTTTTTTTAACCTCGTTTTTCATCATTTTTGAACATGGGCTATAGCCCCTACCGTACGGCATACTATAGCACGCCGTTTTTCATCATTTTTGAGGATTTGAAAAAAAAAATCAAAATTTCAAAAAACATGGGTTATAGCCCATCGTTTTTTGAAATTTTGAAAAAAAAGATTTACCTCGTTTTTCATCATTTTTGAACATGGGCTATAGCCCCTACCGTACGGCATACTATAGCACGCCGTTTTTCATCATTTTTGAGGATTTGAAAAAAATTCAAAATTTCAAAAAACATGGGTTATAGCCCATCGTTTTTTGAAAATTTGAAAAAAAGATTTAACCTCGTTTTTCATCATTTTTGAACATGGGCTATAGCCCCTACCGTACGGCATACTATAGCACGCCGTTTTTCATCATTTTTGAGGATTTGAAAAAAAATCAAAATTTCAAAAAACATGGGGTTCAACTCCCTGCAGTGTCCTGCTCAATGTGTTGTATTTACTGCATGTGCTCCGATATTTTCACCTTTTTTTTATCCTCCGAAATTGAAAAAAATCAAAATTTCAAAAAACATGGGTTATAGCCCATCGTTTTTTGAAATTTTGAAAAAAAAATTAACCTCGTTTTCCATCATTTTGGACCATGGGCTATAGCCCCTAACGTACGGCATACTATAGCACGCCGTTTTTCATCATTTTTGAGGATTTGAAAAAAAATCAAAATTTCAAAAAACATGGGTTATAGCCCATCGTTTTTTGAAAATTTGAAAGAAAAAGAAAACTCGTTTTTCATCATTTTTGAACATGGGCTATAGCCCCTACCATACGGCATACTATAGCACGCCGTTTTTCATCATTTTTGAGGATTTGAAAAAAATTCAAAATTAAAAAAAACATGGGTTATAGCCCATCGGTTTTAGAAATTTAGATTTTTTTTTTAACCTCGTTTTTCATCATTTTTGAACATGGGCTATAGCCCCTACCGTACGGCATACTATAGCACGCAGTTTTTCATCATTTTTGAGGATTTGAAAAAAAATCTAAATTTCAAAAAACATGGGTTATAGCCCATCGTTTTTTGAATATTTGATTTTCTTTTAACCTCGTTTTTCATCATTTTTGAACATGGGCTATAGCCCCTACCGTACGGCATACTATAGCACGCCGTTTTTCATCATTTTTGAGGATTTGAAAAAAAAATCAAAATTTCAAAAAACATGGGTTATAGCCCATCGTTTTTTGAAATTTTGAAAAAAAAGATTTACCTCGTTTTTCATCATTTTTGAACATGGGCTATAGCCCCTACCGTACGGCATACTATAGCACGCCGTTTTTCATCATTTTTGAGGATTTGAAAAAAATTCAAAATTTAAAAAAACATGGGTTATAGCCCATCGTTTTTTGAAAATTTGAAAAAAAGATTTAACCTAGTTTTTCATCATTTTTGAACATGGGCTATAGCCCCTACCGTACGGCATACTATAGCACGCCGTTGGTCCAAAATGAAGAAAAACAAGGATAAAAAAAAAAATCAAAAATTCAAAAAACGATGGGCTATAACCCATCGTTTTTTTTAATTTTTTCTTTTTTTTCAAATCCTCAAAAATGTAGAAAAACGGCTTGCTATAGTATGCCGTACGATATGGGCCACGAAATGATGAAAAACGAGGATTTTTTTCTTTTTCAAAAGTTCAAAAAACATGGGCTATAACCCATCGTTTTTTTCATCTTTTCATTTTTTTCAAATCCTCAAAAATGATGAAAAACGGCGTGCTATACTATGCCGTACGATATGGGCTATAGCCCATGGTCCAAAATGATGAAAAACGAGGATAAAAAAAAAATCAAAATTTAAAAAAAACAATGGGCTATAACCCATCGTTTTTTTCATTTTTTCATTTTTTTCAAATCCTCAAAAATGATGAAAAACGGCGTGCTATAGTATGCCGTACGATATGGGCTATAGCCCATGGTCCAAAATGATGAAAAACGAGGATAAAAAAAAAATCTAAATTTCAAAAAAACAATGGGCTATAACCCATCGTTTTTTTCATTTTTTTATTTTTTTCAAATCCTCAAAAATGATGAAAAACGGCGTGCTATAGTATGCCGTACGATATGGGCTATAGCCCATGGTCCAAAATGATGAAAAACGAGGATACAAAAAAAATCAAATTTTCAAAAAAACAATGGGCTATAACCCATCGTTTTTTTCATTTTTTTCATTTTTTTCAAATCCTCAAAAATGATGAAAAACGGCGTGCTATAGTATGCCATACGATATGGGCTATATCCCATGGTCCAAAATGATGAAAAACGAGGATTAAAAAAAAAATCAAAATTTCAAAAAAACAATGGGCTATAACCCATCGTTTTTTTCATTTTTTCATTTTTTTCAAATCCTCAAAAATGATGAAAAACAGCGTGCTATAGTATGCCATACGATATGGGCTATATCCCATGGTCCAAAATGATGAAAAACGAGGATAAAAAAAAAAATCTAAATTTCAAAAAAACAATGGGCTATAACCCATCGTTTTTTTCATTTTTTCATTTTTTTCAAATCCTCAAAAATGATGAAAAACGGCGTGCTATAGTATGCCGTACGATATGGGCTATAGCCCATGGTCCAAAATGATGAAAATCGAGGATAAAAAAAATATCAAAATTTCAAAAAAAACAATGGGCTATAACCCATCGTTTTTTTCATTTTTTCATTTTTTTCGAATCCTCAAAAATGATGAAAAACGGCGTGCTATAGTATGCCATACGATATGGGCTATAGCCCATGGTCCAAAATGATGAAAAACGAGGATAAAAAAAAAATCTAAATTAAAAAAAAAACAATGGGCTATAACCCATCGTTTTTTTCATTTTTTCATTTTTTTCAAATCCTCAAAAATGATGAAAAACGGCGTGCTATAGTATGCCGTACGATATGGGCTATAGCCCATGGTCCAAAATGATGAAAAACGAGGATAAAAAAGAATAAAAAATTCAAAAAACATGGGCTATAACCCATCGTTTTTTTTAATTTAATTTTTTTTTCAAATCCTCAAAAATGATGAAAAACGGCGTGCTATAGTATGCCGTACGATATGGGCTATAGCCCATGGTCCAAAATGATGAAAAACGAGGATAAAAAAAATATCAAAATTTCAAAAAAAACAATGGGCTATAACCCATCGTTTTTTTTTGGAAAAAAAATGGGCTATAGTTATAGTTATAGTTATAGTTATGGGCTATAGCTAAATGGGCTTTAATTTTTTTCAAATCCTCAAAAATGATGAAAAACGGCGTGCTATAGTATGCCGTACGATATGGGCTATAGCCCATGGTCCAAAATGATGAAAAACGAGGATAAAAAAAATATCAAAATTTAAAAAAAAACAATGGGCTATAACCCATCGTTTTTTTTCATTTTTTCATTTTTTTCAAATCCTCAAAAATGATGAAAAACGGCGTGCTATAGTATGCCATACGATATGGGCTATAGCCCATGGTCCAAAATGATGAAAAACGAGGATAAAAAAAAATTAAAAAATTAAAAAAAACAATGGGCTATAACCCATCGTTTTTTTTAATTTTTTAATTTTTTTCAAATCCTCAAAAATGATGAAAAACGGCGTGCTATACTATGCCGTACGATATGGGCTATAGCCCATGGTCCAAAATGATGAAAAACGAGGATTATTTTTCTTCCAAAAATTCAAAAAAACGATGGGCTATAACCCATCGTGTTTTTCATTTTTTCATTTTTTTCAAATCCTCAAAAATGATGAAAAACGGCGTGCTATAGTATGCCGTACGATATGGGCTATTGCCCATGGTCCAAAATGATGAAAAACGAGGATAAAAAAAGAATCAAAAATTCAAAAAACATGGGCTATAACCCATCGTTTTTTTTCATTTTTTTCAAATCCTCAAAAATGATGAAAAACGGCGTGCTATACTATGCCGTACGATATGGGCTATAGCCCATGGTCCAAAATGATGAAAAACGAGGATAAAAAAAAATTCAAAAATTCAAAAAAACAATGGGCTATAACCCATCGTTTTTTTTCATTTTTTCATTTTTTTCAAATCCTCAAAAATGATGAAAAACGGCGTGCTATAGTATGCCGTACAAAATGATGAAAAACGAGGATTAAAAAAAAAGAAAAAAAAGAAAAAAACAATGGGCTATAACCCATCGTTTTTTTAAATTTTAAATTTTTTTCAAATCCTCAAAAATGATGAAAAACGGCGTGCTATAGTATGCCGTACGATATGGGCTATTGCCCATGGTCCAAAATGATGAAAAACGAGGATTTTTTTTCTTCCAAAAATTCAAAAAAAACGATGGGCTATAACCCATCGTGTTTTTCATTTTTTCATTTTTTCAAATCCTCAAAAATGATGAAAAACAGCGTGATATAGTATGCCGTACGATATGGGTTATAGCCCATGGTCCAAAATGATGAAAAACGAGGATTACAAAAAAATCTAAATTTAAAAAAAAACAATGGGCTATAACCCATCGTTTTTTTAAATTTTTAATTTTTTTCAAATCCTCAAAAATTATGAAAAACGGCGTGCTATAGAATGCCGTACGATATGGGCTATAGCCCATGGTCCAAAATGATGAAAAACGAGGATAAAAAAAAAATCAAAATTTCAAAAAAACAATGGGCTATAACCCATCGTTTTTTTTCATTTTTTCATTTTTTTCAAATCCTCAAAAATGATGAAAAACGGCGTGCTATAGTATGCCGTACGATATGGGCTATAGCCCATGGTCCAAAATGATGAAAAACGAGGATAAAAGAAATATCAAAATTTAAAAAAAACAATGGGCTATAACCCATCGTTTTTTACATTTTTTTCATTTTTTTCAAATCCTCAAAAATGATGAAAAACGGCGTGCTATAGTATGCCGTACCATATGGGCTATAGCCCATGGTCCAAAATGATGAAAAACGAGGATAAAAAAAAAATCAAAAATTCAAAAAAACAATGGGCTATAACCCATCGTTTTTTTCATTTTTTCATTTTTTTCAAATCCTCAAAAATGATGAAAAACGGCGTGCTATAGTATGCCGTACGATATGGGCTATAGCCCATGGTCCAAAATGATGAAAAACGAGGAAAAAAAAAAATCAAAATTTCAAAAAAAACAATGGGCTATAACCCATCGTTTTTTTTTATTTTTTCATTTTTTTCAAATCCTCAAAAATGATGAAAAACGGCGTGCTATAGTATGCCGTACGATATGGGCTATAGCCCATGGTCCAAAATGATGAGAAACGAGGATAAAAAAAAAATCAAAATTTCAAAAAAACAATGGGCTATAACCCATCGTTTTTTTTTATTTTTTCATTTTTTTCAAATCCTCAAAAATGATGAAAAACAGCGTGATATAGTATGCCGTACGATATGGGTTATAGCCCATGGTCCAAAATGATGAAAAACGAGGATTACAAAAAAATCTAAATTTCAAAAAAAACAATGGGCTATAACCCATCGTTTTTTTAAAATTTTAATTTTTTTCAAATCCTCAAAAATTATGAAAAACGGCGTGCTATAGAATGCCGTACGATATGGGCTATAGCCCATGGTCCAAAATGATGAAAAACGAGGATAAAAAAAAAATCAAAATTTCAAAAAAACAATGGGCTATAACCCATCGTTTTTTTTCATTTTTTCATTTTTTTCAAATCCTCAAAAATGATGAAAAACGGCGTGCTATAGTATGCCGTACGATATGGGCTATAGCCCATGGTCCAAAATGATGAAAAACGAGGATAAAAGAAATATCAAAATTTCAAAAAAACAATGGGCTATAACCCATCGTTTTTTACATTTTTTTCATTTTTTTCAAATCCTCAAAAATGATGAAAAACGGCGTGCTATAGTATGCCGTACCATATGGGCTATAGCCCATGGTCCAAAATGATGAAAAACGAGGATAAAAAAAAATTCAAAAATTCAAAAAAACAATGGGCTATAACCCATCGTTTTTTTCATTTTTTCATTTTTTTCAAATCCTCAAAAATGATGAAAAACGGCGTGCTATAGTATGCCGTACGATATGGGCTATAGCCCATGGTCCAAAATGATGAAAAACGAGGAAAAAAAAAATCAAAATTTCAAAAAAAACAATGGGCTATAACCCATCGTTTTTTTTTATTTTTTCATTTTTTTCAAATCCTCAAAAATGATGAAAAACGGCGTGCTATAGTATGCCGTACGATATGGGCTATAGCCCATGGTCCAAAATGATGAGAAACGAGGATAAAAAAAAAATCAAAATTTCAAAAAAACAATGGGCTATAACCCATCGTTTTTTTTTATTTTTTCATTTTTTTCAAATCCTCAAAAATGATGAAAAACGGCGTGCTATAGTATGCCGTACGATATGGGCTATAGCCCATGGTCCAAAATGATGAAAAAAAAAAAAAAAAAAAAAAAAAAAAACAATGGGCTATAACCCATCGTTTTTTTTCTTTTTTTTCAAATCCTCAAAAATGATGAAAAACGGCGTGCTATAGTATGCCGTACGATATGGGCTATAGCCCATGGTCCAAAATGATGAAAAACGAGGAAAAAAAAAATCAAAATTTCAAAAAAAACAATGGGCTATAACCCATCGTTTTTTTTTATTTTTTCATTTTTTTCAAATCCTCAAAAATGATGAAAAACGGCGTGCTATAGTATGCCGTACGATATGGGCTATAGCCCATGGTCCAAAATGATGAGAAACGAGGATAAAAAAAAAATCAAAATTTCAAAAAAACAATGGGCTATAACCCATCGTTTTTTTTTATTTTTTCATTTTTTTCAAATCCTCAAAAATGATGAAAAACGGCGTGCTATAGTATGCCGTACGATATGGGCTATAGCCCATGGTCCAAAATGATGAAAAAGAAAAAAAAAAAAAAAAAAAAAAAACAATGGGCTATAACCCATCGTTTTTTTTCTTTTTTTTCAAATCCTCAAAAATGATGAAAAACGGCGTGCTA
This sequence comes from Protomyctophum parallelum, assembly GCF_964188405.1. Classification (NCBI taxonomy): domain Eukaryota; kingdom Metazoa; phylum Chordata; class Actinopteri; order Myctophiformes; family Myctophidae; genus Protomyctophum; species Protomyctophum parallelum. Next base: position 40,676,335 of record NC_139700.1, read on the forward strand.
TAGTATGCCGTACGATATGGGCTATAGCCCATGGTCCAAAATGATGAAAAACGAGGATAAAAGAAATATCAAAATTTCAAAAAAACAATGGGCTATAACCCATCGTTTTTTTCATTTTTTCATTTTTTTCAAATCCTCAAAAATGATGAAAAACGGCGTGCTATAGTATGCCGTACGATATGGGCTATAGCCCATGGTCCAAAATGATGAAAAACGAGGATAAAAAAAAAATCAAAAATTCAAAAAAAACAATGGGCTATAACCCATCGTTTTTTTCATTTTTTTCAAATCCTCAAAAATGATGAAAAACGGCGTGCTATAGTATGCCGTACGATATGGTCTATAGCCCATGGTCCAAAATGATGAAAAACGAGGATAAAAAAAAAATCTAAATTTCAAAAAAACAATGGGCTATAACCCATCGTTTTTTTTTTCATTTTTTCATTTTTTTCAAATCCTCAAAAATGATGAAAAACGGCGTGCTATAGTATGCCGTACGATATGGGCTATAGCCCATGGTCCAAAATGATGAAAAACGAGGATAAAAAAAAATCAAAATTTCAAAAAAACAATGGGCTATAACCCATCGTTTTTTTCATTTTTTCATTTTTTTAAAATCCTCAAAAATGATGAAAAACGGCGTGCTATAGTATGCCGTACGATATGGGCTATAGCCCATGGTCCAAAATGATGAAAAACGAGGATTTTTTTTCTTCCAAAAATTAAAAAAAACGATGGACTATAACCCATCGTGTTTTTAATTTTTAATTTTTTTCAAATCCTCAAAAATGATGAAAAACAGCGTGATATAGTATGCCGTACGATATGGGCTATAGCCCATGGTCCAAAATGATGAAAAACGAGGATAATTTTTTTTTTCAAAAATCCAAAAAACATGGGCTATAACCCATCGTTTTTTTTATTTTTTCATTTTTTTCAAATCCTCAAAAATGATGAAAAACGGCGTGCTATAGTATGCCGTACGATATGGGCTATAGCCCATGGTCCAAAATGATGAAAAACGAGGATAATTTCTTTTTCAAAAATTAAAAAAAAACAATGGGCTATAACCCATCGTTTTTTTCATTTTTTTCAAATCCTCAAAAATGATGAAAAACGGCGTGCTATAGTATGCCGTACGATATGGTCTATAGCCCATGGTCCAAAATGATGAAAAACGAGGATAAAAAAAAAATCTGAATTTCAAAAAAACAATGGGCTATAACCCATCGTTTTTTTTTCATTTTTTCCAAATCCTCAAAAATGATGAAAAACGGCGTGCTATAGTATGCCATACGATATGGGCTATAGCCCATGGTCCAAAATGATGGAAAAACGTGGATAAAAAAAAAATCTAAATTTCAAAAAAACAATGGGCTATAACCCATCGTTTTTTTTCATTTTTTCATTTTTTTCAAATCCTCAAAAATGATGAAAAACGGCGTGCTATAGTATGCCGTACGATATGGGCTATAGCCCATGGTCCAAAATGATGAAAAACGAGGATAAAAAAAAAATCTAAATTTCAAAAAAACAATGGGCTATAACCCATCGTTTTTTTCATTTTTTCATTTTTTTCAAATCCTCAAAAATGATGAAAAACGGCGTGATATAGTATGCCGTACGATATGGGCTATAGCCCATGGTCCAAAATGATGAAAAACGAGGATTAAAAAAAAACAAAAAAAACAAAAAAAACAATGGGCTATAACCCATCGTTTTTTTCATTTTTTCATTTTTTTCAAATCCTCAAAAATGATGAAAAACGGCGTGCTATAGTATGCCGTACGATATGGGCTATAGCCCATGGTCCAAAATGATGAAAAACGAGGATAAAAAAAATATCAAAATTTCAAAAAAACAATGGGCTATAACCCATCGTTTTTTTCATTTTTTCATTTTTTTCAAATCCTCAAAAATGATGAAAAACGGCGTGCTATAGTATGCCATACGATATGGGCTATAGCCCATGGTCCAAAATGATGAAAAACGAGGATAAAAAAAAATCAAAATTTCAAAAAAACAATGGGCTATAACCCATCGTTTTTTTCATTTTTTCATTTTTTTTAAATCCTCAAAAATGATGAAAAACGGCGTGCTATAGTATGCCGTACGATATGGGCTATAGCCCATGGTCCAAAATGATGAAAAACAAGGATAATTTTTTTTTCAAAAATTCAAAAAAACAATGGGCTATAACCCATCGTTTTTTTCATTTTTTCCAAATCCTCAAAAATTATGAAAAACGGCGTGCTATAGTATGCCGTACGATATGGGCTATAGCCCATGGTCCAAAATGATGAAAAACGATGATAAAAAAAAAATCAAAATTTCAAAAAAACAATGGGCTATAACCCATCGTTTTTTTCATTTTTTCATTTTTTTCAAATCCTCAAAAATGATGAAAAACGGCGTGCTATAGTATGCCGTACGATATGGTCTATAGCCCATGGTCCAAAATGATGAAAAACGAGGATAAAAAAAAAATCTGAATTTCAAAAAAACAATGGGCTATAACCCATCGTTTTTTTTTCATTTTTTTCAAATCCTCAAAAATGATGAAAAACGGCGTGCTATAGTATGCCGTACGATATGGGCTATAGCCCATGGTCCAAAATGATGAAAAAACGTGGATAAAAAAAAAATCTAAATTTCAAAAAAACAATGGGCTATAACCCATCGTTTTTTTCATTTTTTCATTTTTTTCAAATCCTCAAAAATGATGAAAAACGGCGTGCTATAGTATGCCATACGATATGGGCTATAGCCCATGGTCCAAAATGATGAAAAACGAGGATAAAAAAAAATCAAAATTTCAAAAAAACAATGGGCTATAACCCATCGTTTTTTTCATTTTTTCATTTTTTTTAAATCCTCAAAAATGATGAAAAACGGCGTGCTATAGTATGCCGTACGATATGGGCTATAGCCCATGGTCCAAAATGATGAAAAACGATGATAAAAAAAAAATCAAAATTTCAAAAAAACAATGGGCTATAACCCATCGTTTTTTTCATTTTTTCATTTTTTTCAAATCCTCAAAAATGATGAAAAACGGCGTGCTATAGTATGCCGTACGATATGGTCTATAGCCCATGGTCCAAAATGATGAAAAACGAGGATAAAAAAAAAATCTGAATTTCAAAAAAACAATGGGCTATAACCCATCGTTTTTTTTTCATTTTTTTCAAATCCTCAAAAATGATGAAAAACGGCGTGCTATAGTATGCCGTACGATATGGGCTATAGCCCATGGTCCAAAATGATGAGAAAACGTGGATAAAAAAAAAATCTAAATTTCAAAAAAACAATGGGCTATAACCCATCGTTTTTTTAATTTTTTCATTTTTTTCAAATCCTCAAAAATGATGAAAAACGGCGTGCTATAGTATGCCATACGATATGGGCTATAGCCCATGGTCCAAAATGATGAAAAACGAGGATAAAAAAAAATCAAAATTTCAAAAAAACAATGGGCTATAACCCATCGTTTTTTTCATTTTTTCATTTTTTTTAAATCCTCAAAAATGATGAAAAACGGCGTGCTATAGTATGCCGTACGATATGGGCTATAGCCCATGGTCCAAAATGATGAAAAACAAGGATAATTTTTTTTTCAAAAATTCAAAAAAACAATGGGCTATAACCCATCGTTTTTTTCATTTTTTCCAAATCCTCAAAAATTATGAAAAACGGCGTGCTATAGTATGCCGTACGATATGGGCTATAGCCCATGGTCCAAAATGATGAAAAACGATGATAAAAAAAAAAAAAAAAATTAAAAAAAACAATGGGCTATAACCCATCGTTTTTTTCATTTTTTCATTTTTTTCAAATCCTCAAAAATGATGAAAAACGGCGTGCTATAGTATGCCATACGATATGGGCTATAGCCCATGGTCCAAAATGATGAAAAACGAGGATAAAAAAAAAAAAAAAAAAAAAGACATGGGCTATAACCCATCGTTTTTTTAATTTTTTAATTTTTTCAAATCCTCAAAAATGATGAAAAACGGCGTGCTATAGTATGCCGTACGATATGGGCTATTGCCCATGGTCCAAAATGATGAAAAACGAGGATAAAAAAAAGAATAAAAAATTCAAAAAACATGGGCTATAACCCATCGTTTTTTTTCTTTTTTTTCAAATCCTCAAAAATGATGAAAAACGGCGTGCTATACTATGCCGTACGATATGGGCTATAGCCCATGGTCCAAAATGATGAAAAACGAGGATTTCTTTTCTTCCAAAAATTCAAAAAAACGATGGGCTATAACCCATCGTGTTTTTCATTTTTTCATTTTTTTCAAATCCTCAAAAATGATGAAAAACAGCGTGCTATAGTATGCCGTACGATATGGGCTATAGCCCATGGTCCAAAATGATGAAAAACGAGGATGAAAAAAAAAAATCAAAAATTCAAAAAACATGGGCTATAACCCATCGTTTTTTAAATTTTTTCATTTTTTTCAAATCCTCAAAAATGTAGAAAAACGGCTTGCTATAGTATGCCGTACGATATGGGCCACGAAATGATGAAAAACAAGGATTTTTTTCTTTTTCAAAAATTCAAAAAACATGGGCTATAACCCATCGTTTTTTTCATGATTTTTGAGGAATCCTCAAAAATCATGAAAAACGGCGTGCTATATAGTATGCCGTACGATATGGGCTATAGCCCATGGTCCAAAATGATGAAAAACGAGGATTAAAAAAATAATTAAAAAATTCAAAAAACATGGGCTATAACCCATCGTTTTTTTCATTTTTTAATTTTTTTCAAATCCTCAAAAATCATGAAAAACGGCGTGCTATATAGTATGCCGTACGATATGGGCTATAGCCCATGGTCCAAAATGATGAAAAACGAGGATAAAAAAATTAATTCAAAAATTCAAAAAACATGGGCTATAACCCATCGTTTTTTTCATTATTTCATTTTTTTCAAATCCTCAAAAATCATGAAAAACGGCGTGCTATAGTATGCCGTACGATATGGGCTATAGCCCATGGTCCAAAATGATGAAAAACGAGGATTAAAAAAAAAGAAAAAAAAAGAAAAAAACAATGGGCTATAACCCATCGTGTTTTTAATTTTTTAATTTTTTCAAATCCTCAAAAATGATGAAAAACAGCGTGATATAGTATGCCGTACGATATGGGTTATAGCCCATGGTCCAAAATGATGAAAAACGAGGATTACAAAAAAATCTAAATTTCAAAAAAAACAATGGGCTATAACCCATCGTTTTTTTTTATTTTTTCATTTTTTTCAAATCCTCAAAAATGATGAAAAACGGCGTGCTATAGTATGCCGTACGATATGGGCTATAGCCCATGGTCCAAAATGATGAGAAACGAGGATAAAAAAAAAATCAAAATTTCAAAAAAACAATGGGCTATAACCCATCGTTTTTTTTTTTTTTTTCATTTTTTTCAAATCCTCAAAAATGATGAAAAACGGCGTGCTATAGTATGCCGTACGATATGGGCTATAGCCCATGGTCCAAAATGATAAAAAAAAAAAAAAAAAAAAAAAAAAAAACAATGGGCTATAACCCATCGTTTTTTTTCTTTTTTTTCAAATCCTCAAAAATGATGAAAAACGGCGTGCTATAGTATGCCGTACGATATGGGCTATAGCCCATGGTCCAAAATGATGAAAAACGAGGATAAAAGAAATATCAAAATTTCAAAAAAACAATGGGCTATAACCCATCGTTTTTTTCATTTTTTCATTTTTTTCAAATCCTCAAAAATGATGAAAAACGGCGTGCTATAGTATGCCGTACGATATGGGCTATAGCCCATGGTCCAAAATGATGAAAAACGAGGATAAAAAAAAAATCAAAAATTCAAAAAAAACAATGGGCTATAACCCATCGTTTTTTTCATTTTTTTCAAATCCTCAAAAATGATGAAAAACGGCGTGCTATAGTATGCCGTACGATATGGTCTATAGCCCATGGTCCAAAATGATGAAAAACGAGGATAAAAAAAAAATCTAAATTTCAAAAAAACAATGGGCTATAACCCATCGTTTTTTTTTTCATTTTTTCATTTTTTTCAAATCCTCAAAAATGATGAAAAACGGCGTGCTATAGTATGCCGTACGATATGGGCTATAGCCCATGGTCCAAAATGATGAAAAACGAGGATAAAAAAAAATCAAAATTTCAAAAAAACAATGGGCTATAACCCATCGTTTTTTTCATTTTTTCATTTTTTTAAAATCCTCAAAAATGATGAAAAACGGCGTGCTATAGTATGCCGTACGATATGGGCTATAGCCCATGGTCCAAAATGATGAAAAACGAGGATTTTTTTTCTTCCAAAAATTAAAAAAAACGATGGACTATAACCCATCGTGTTTTAAATTTTTAATTTTTTTCAAATCCTCAAAAATGATGAAAAACAGCGTGATATAGTATGCCGTACGATATGGGCTATAGCCCATGGTCCAAAATGATGAAAAACGAGGATAATTTTTTTTTTCAAAAATCCAAAAAACATGGGCTATAACCCATCGTTTTTTTTATTTTTTCATTTTTTTCAAATCCTCAAAAATGATGAAAAACGGCGTGCTATAGTATGCCGTACGATATGGGCTATAGCCCATGGTCCAAAATGATGAAAAACGAGGATAATTTTTTTTTCAAAAATTCAAAAAAAACAATGGGCTATAACCCATCGTTTTTTTCATTTTTTTCAAATCCTCAAAAATGATGAAAAACGGCGTGCTATAGTATGCCGTACGATATGGTCTATAGCCCATGGTCCAAAATGATGAAAAACGAGGATAAAAAAAAAATCTGAATTTCAAAAAAACAATGGGCTATAACCCATCGTTTTTTTTTCATTTTTTCCAAATCCTCAAAAATGATGAAAAACGGCGTGCTATAGTATGCCATACGATATGGGCTATAGCCCATGGTCCAAAATGATGGAAAAACGTGGATAAAAAAAAAATCTAAATTTCAAAAAAACAATGGGCTATAACCCATCGTTTTTTTTCATTTTTTCATTTTTTTCAAATCCTCAAAAATGATGAAAAACGGCGTGCTATAGTATGCCGTACGATATGGGCTATAGCCCATGGTCCAAAATGATGAAAAACGAGGATTAAAAAAAAAGAAAAAAACAATGGGCTATAACCCATCGTTTTTTTCATTTTTTTCAAATCCTCAAAAATGATGAAAAACGGCGTGCTATAGTATGCCGTACGATATGGGCTATAGCCCATGGTCCAAAATGATGAAAAACGAGGATAAAAAAAAAATCTAAATTTCAAAAAAACAATGGGCTATAACCCATCGTTTTTTTCATTTTTTCATTTTTTTCAAATCCTCAAAAATGATGAAAAACGGCGTGATATAGTATGCCGTACGATATGGGCTATAGCCCATGGTCCAAAATGATGAAAAACGAGGATTAAAAAAAAACAAAAAAAACAAAAAAAACAATGGGCTATAACCCATCGTTTTTTTCATTTTTTCATTTTTTTCAAATCCTCAAAAATGATGAAAAACGGCGTGCTATAGTATGCCGTACGATATGGGCTATAGCCCATGGTCCAAAATGATGAAAAACGAGGATAAAAAAAATATCAAAATTTCAAAAAAACAATGGGCTATAACCCATCGTTTTTTTCATTTTTTCATTTTTTTCAAATCCTCAAAAATGATGAAAAACGGCGTGCTATAGTATGCCATACGATATGGGCTATAGCCCATGGTCCAAAATGATGAAAAACGAGGATAAAAAAAAATCAAAATTTCAAAAAAACAATGGGCTATAACCCATCGTTTTTTTCATTTTTTCATTTTTTTTAAATCCTCAAAAATGATGAAAAACGGCGTGCTATAGTATGCCGTACGATATGGGCTATAGCCCATGGTCCAAAATGATGAAAAACAAGGATAATTTTTTTTTCAAAAATTCAAAAAAACAATGGGCTATAACCCATCGTTTTTTTCATTTTTTCCAAATCCTCAAAAATTATGAAAAACGGCGTGCTATAGTATGCCGTACGATATGGGCTATAGCCCATGGTCCAAAATGATGAAAAACGATGATAAAAAAAAAATCAAAATTTCAAAAAAACAATGGGCTATAACCCATCGTTTTTTTCATTTTTTCATTTTTTTCAAATCCTCAAAAATGATGAAAAACGGCGTGCTATAGTATGCCGTACGATATGGTCTATAGCCCATGGTCCAAAATGATGAAAAACGAGGATAAAAAAAAAATCTGAATTTCAAAAAAACAATGGGCTATAACCCATCGTTTTTTTTTCATTTTTTTCAAATCCTCAAAAATGATGAAAAACGGCGTGCTATAGTATGCCGTACGATATGGGCTATAGCCCATGGTCCAAAATGATGAAAAAACGTGGATAAAAAAAAAATCTAAATTTCAAAAAAACAATGGGCTATAACCCATCGTTCTTTTCATTTTTTCATTTTTTTCAAATCCTCAAAAATGATGAAAAACGGCGTGCTATAGTATGCCATACGATATGGGCTATAGCCCATGGTCCAAAATGATGAAAAACGAGGATAAAAAAAAATCAAAATTTCAAAAAAACAATGGGCTATAACCCATCGTTTTTTTCATTTTTTCATTTTTTTTAAATCCTCAAAAATGATGAAAAACGGCGTGCTATAGTATGCCGTACGATATGGGCTATAGCCCATGGTCCAAAATGATGAAAAACAAGGATAATTTTTTTTTCAAAAATTCAAAAAAACAATGGGCTATAACCCATCGTTTTTTTCATTTTTTCCAAATCCTCAAAAATTATGAAAAACGGCGTGCTATAGTATGCCGTACGATATGGGCTATAGCCCATGGTCCAAAATGATGAAAAACGATGATAAAAAAAAAAAAAAAAAAAAAAAAAACAATGGGCTATAACCCATCGTTTTTTTCATTTTTTCATTTTTTTCAAATCCTCAAAAATGATGAAAAACGGCGTGCTATAGTATGCCATACGATATGGGCTATAGCCCATGGTCCAAAATGATGAAAAACGAGGATAAAAAAAAAAAAAAAAAAAAAAGACATGGGCTATAACCCATCGTTTTTTTAATTTTTTAATTTTTTCAAATCCTCAAAAATGATGAAAAACGGCGTGCTATAGTATGCCGTACGATATGGGCTATTGCCCATGGTCCAAAATGATGAAAAACGAGGATAAAAAAAAGAATAAAAAATTCAAAAAACATGGGCTATAACCCATCGTTTTTTTTCTTTTTTTTCAAATCCTCAAAAATGATGAAAAACGGCGTGCTATACTATGCCGTACGATATGGGCTATAGCCCATGGTCCAAAATGATGAAAAACGAGGATTTCTTTTCTTCCAAAAATTCAAAAAAACGATGGGCTATAACCCATCGTGTTTTTCATTTTTTCATTTTTTTCAAATCCTCAAAAATGATGAAAAACAGCGTGCTATAGTATGCCGTACGATATGGGCTATAGCCCATGGTCCAAAATGATGAAAAACGAGGATGAAAAAAAAAAATCAAAAATTCAAAAAACATGGGCTATAACCCATCGTTTTTTAATTTTTTTCATTTTTTTCAAATCCTCAAAAATGTAGAAAAACGGCTTGCTATAGTATTCCGTACGATATGGGCCACGAAATGATGAAAAACAAGGATTTTTTTCTTTTTCAAAAATTCAAAAAACATGGGCTATAACCCATCGTTTTTTTCATGATTTTTGAGGAATCCTCAAAAATCATGAAAAACGGCGTGCTATATAGTATGCCGTACGATATGGGCTATAGCCCATGGTCCAAAATGATGAAAAACGAGGATTAAAAAAATAATTAAAAAATTCAAAAAACATGGGCTATAACCCATCGTTTTTTTCATTTTTTAATTTTTTTCAAATCCTCAAAAATCATGAAAAACGGCGTGCTATATAGTATGCCGTACGATATGGGCTATAGCCCATGGTCCAAAATGATGAAAAACGAGGATAAAAAAATTAATTCAAAAATTCAAAAAACATGGGCTATAACCCATCGTTTTTTTCATTATTTCATTTTTTTCAAATCCTCAAAAATCATGAAAAACGGCGTGCTATAGTATGCCGTACGATATGGGCTATAGCCCATGGTCCAAAATGATGAAAAACGAGGATTAAAAAAAAAGAAAAAAAAAGAAAAAAACAATGGGCTATAACCCATCGTGTTTTTAATTTTTTAATTTTTTCAAATCCTCAAAAATGATGAAAAACAGCGTGATATAGTATGCCGTACGATATGGGCTATAGCCCATGGTCCAAAATGATGAAAAACGAGGATAATTTTTTTTTTCAAAAATTCAAAAAACATGGGCTATAACCCATCGTTTTTTTCATTTTTTCATTTTTTTCAAATCCTCAAAAATGATGAAAAACGGCGTGCTATAGTATGCCGTACGATATGGGCTATAGCCCATGGTCCAAAATGATGAAAAACGAGGATAATTTTTTTTTCAAAAATTAAAAAAAAACAATGGGCTATAACCCATCGTTTTTTTTCATTTTTTTCAAATCCTCAAAAATGATGAAAAACGGCGTGCTATAGTATGCCGTACGATATGGGCTATAGCCCATGGTCCAAAATGATGAAAAACGAGGATTAAAAAAAAAGAAAAAAAAGAAAAAAACAATGGGCTATAACCCATCGTTTTTTTCATTTTTTCATTTTTTTCAAATCCTCAAAAATGATGAAAAACGGCGTGCTATAGTATGCCGTACGATATGGGCTATAGCCCATGGTCCAAAATGATGAAAAACGAGGATAAAAAAAAAATCTAAATTTCAAAAAAACAATGGGCTATAACCCATCGTTTTTTTCATTTTTTCATTTTTTTCAAATCCTCAAAAATGATGAAAAACGGCGTGCTATAGTATGTCGTACGATATGGGCTATAGCACATGGTCCAAAATGATGAAAAACGAGGATTAAAAAAAAATAAAAAAAATAAAAAAAACAATGGGCTATAACCCATCGTTTTTTTTTTCATTTTTTCATTTTTTTCAAATCCTCAAAAATGATGAAAAACGAGGATAAAAAAAAATCAAAATTTCAAAAAAACAATGGGCTATAACCCATCGTTTTTTTCATTTTTTCATTTTTTTAAAATCCTCAAAAATGATGAAAAACGGCGTGCTATAGTATGCCGTACGATATGGGCTATAGCCCATGGTCCAAAATGATGAAAAACGAGGATTTTTTTCTTCCAAAAATAAAAAAAAACGATGGACTATAACCCATCGTGTTTTTAATTTTTTATTTTTTTCAAATCCTCAAAAATGATGAAAAACAGCGTGATATAGTATGCCGTACGATATGGGCTATAGCCCATGGTCCAAAATGATGAAAAACGAGGATATTTTTTTTTTCAAAAATCCAAAAAACATGGGCTATAACCCATCGTTTTTTTCATTTTTTCATTTTTTTCAAATCCTCAAAAATGATGAAAAACGGCGTGCTATAGTATGCCGTACGATATGGGCTATAGCCCATGGTCCAAAATGATGAAAAACGAGGATAATTTTTTTTTCAAAAATTCAAAAAAAACAATGGGCTATAACCCATCGTTTTTTTCATTTTTTTCAAATCCTCAAAAATGATGAAAAACGGCGTGCTATAGTATGCCGTACGATATGGTCTATAGCCCATGGTCCAAAATGATGAAAAACGAGGATAAAAAAAAAATCTGAATTTCAAAAAAACAATGGGCTATAACCCATCGTTTTTTTTTCATTTTTTCCAAATCCTCAAAAATGATGAAAAACGGCGTGCTATAGTATGCCATACGATATGGGCTATAGCCCATGGTCCAAAATGATGGAAAAACGTGGATAAAAAAAAAATCTAAATTTCAAAAAAACAATGGGCTATAACCCATCGTTTTTTTTTCATTTTTTCATTTTTTTCAAATCCTCAAAAATGATGAAAAACGGCGTGCTATAGTATGCCGTACGATATGGGCTATAGCCCATGGTCCAAAATGATGAAAAACGAGGATTAAAAAAAAAGAAAAAAACTATGGGCTATAACCCATCGTTTTTTTCATTTTTTTCAAATCCTCAAAAATGATGAAAAACGGCGTGCTATAGTATGCCGTACGATATGGGCTATAGCCCATGGTCCAAAATGATGAAAAACGAGGATAAAAAAAAATCTAAATTTCAAAAAAACAATGGGCTATAACCCATCGTTTTTTTCATTTTTTCATTTTTTTCAAATCCTCAAAAATGATGAAAAACGGCGTGCTATAGTATGCCGTACGATATGGGCTATAGCCCATGGTCCAAAATGATGAAAAACGAGGATTAAAAAAAAACAAAAAAAACAAAAAAAACAATGGGCTATAACCCATCGTTTTTTTCATTTTTTCATTTTTTTCAAATCCTCAAAAATGATGAAAAACGGCGTGCTATAGTATGCCGTACGATATGGGCTATAGCCCATGGTCCAAAATGATGAAAAACGAGGATAAAAAAAATATCAAAATTTCAAAAAAACAATGGGCTATAACCCATCGTTTTTTTCATTTTTTCATTTTTTTCAAATCCTCAAAAATGATGAAAAACGGCGTGCTATAGTATGCCATACGATATGGGCTATAGCCCATGGTCCAAAATGATGAAAAACGAGGATAAAAAAAAATCTAAATTTCAAAAAAACAATGGGCTATAACCCATCGTTTTTTTCATTTTTTCATTTTTTTTAAATCCTCAAAAATGATGAAAAACGGCGTGCTATAGTATGCCGTACGATATGGGCTATAGCCCATGGTCCAAAATGATGAAAAACAAGGATAATTTTTTTTTCAAAAATTCAAAAAAACAATGGGCTATAACCCATCGTTTTTTTCATTTTTTCCAAATCCTCAAAAATTATGAAAAACGGCGTGCTATAGTATGCCGTACGATATGGGCTATAGCTCATGGTCCAAAATGATGAAAAACGATGATAAAAAAAAAATCAAAATTTCAAAAAAACAATGGGCTATAACCCATCGTTTTTTTCATTTTTTCATTTTTTTCAAATCCTCAAAAATGATGAAAAACGGCGTGCTATAGTATGCCATACGATATGGGCTATAGCCCATGGTCCAAAATGATGAAAAACGAGGATAAAAAAAAAAAAAAAAAAAAAAAGACATGGGCTATAACCCATCGTTTTTTTAATTTTTTAATTTTTTCAAATCCTCAAAAATGATGAAAAACGGCGTGCTATAGTATGCCGTACGATATGGGCTATTGCCCATGGTCCAAAATGATGAAAAACGAGGATAAAAAAAAGAATAAAAAATTCAAAAAACATGGGCTATAACCCATCGTTTTTTTTCTTTTTTTTCAAATCCTCAAAAATGATGAAAAACTGCGTGCTATACTATGCCGTACGATATGGGCTATAGCCCATGGTCCAAAATGATGAAAAACGAGGATTTCTTTTCTTCCAAAAATTCAAAAAAACGATGGGCTATAACCCATCGTGTTTTTCATTTTTTCATTTTTTTCAAATCCTCAAAAATGATGAAAAACAGCGTGCTATAGTATGCCGTACGATATGGGCTATAGCCCATGGTCCAAAATGATGAAAAACGATGATAAAAAAATAATCAAAAATTCCAAAAACATGGGCTATAACCCATCGTTTTTTTAATTTTTTAATTTTTTTCAAATCATCAAAAATGATGAAAAACGGCTTGCTATAGTATGCCGTACGATATGGGCTATAGCCCATGGTCCAAAATGATGAAAAACGAGGATTATTTTTTTTTCAAAAATTCAAAAAAACGATGGGCTATAACCCATCGTGTTTTTCATTTTTTCATTTTTTTCAAATCCTCAAAAATGATGAAAAACGGCGTGCTATAGTATGCCGTACGATATGGGCTATAGCCCATGGTCCAAAATGATGAAAAACGAGGATAAAAAATAAATCAAAAATTCAAAAAACATGGGCTATAACCCATCGTTTTTTTCGTTTTTTCCAAATCCTCAAAAATGATGAAAAACGGCGTGCTATAGTATGCCGTACGATATGGGCTATAGCCCATGGTCCAAAATGATGAAAAACAAGGATAAAAAAAAAATCAAAAATTCAAAAAACAATGGGCTATAACCCATCGTTTTTTTTAATTTTTTCTTTTTTTTCAAATCCTCAAAAATTATGAAAAACGGCTTGCTATAGTATGCCGTACGATATGGGCCACGAAATGATGAAAAACGAGGATATTTTCTTTTTTCAAAAATTCAAAAAACATGGGCTATAAGCCATCGTTTTTTTTCATTTTTTTCAAATCCTCAAAAATGATGAAAAACGGCTTGCTATAGTATGCCGTACGATATGGGCTATAGCCCATGGTCCAAAATGATGAAAAACGAGGATAAAAAAAGAATCAAAAATTAAAAAAACATGGGCTATAACCCATCGTTTTTTTCATTTTTTCATTTTTTTCAAATCCTCAAAAATGATGAAAAACGGTGTTCTATAGTATGCTGTACGATATGGGCTATAGCCCATGGTCCAAAATGATGAAAAACGAGGATTAATTTTTTTTCAAAAATTAAAAAAAACGATGGGCTATAACCCATCGTGTTTTTCATTTTTTTCAAATCCTCAAAAATGATGAAAAACGGCGTGCTATAGTATGCCGTACGATATGGGCTATAGCCCATGGTCCAAAATGATGAAAAACGAGGATAAAAAATAAATCAAAAATTCAAAAAACATGGGCTATAATATAACCCATCGTTTTTTTCATTTTTTTCAAATCCTCAAAAATGATGAAAAACGGCGTGCTATAGTATGCCGTACGATATGGGCTATAGCCCATGGTCCAAAATGATGAAAAACAAGGATAAAAAAAAAATCAAAAATTCAAAAAACGATGGGCTATAACCCATCGTTTTTTTTAATTTTTTCTTTTTTTTCAAATCCTCAAATATTATGAAAAACGGCTTGCTATAGTATGCCGTACGATATGGGCCACGAAATGATGAAAAACGAGGATATTTTCTTTTTTCAAAAAACATGGGCTATAAGCCATCGTTTTTTTCATTTTTTCATTTTTTTCAAATCCTCAAAAATGATGAAAAACGGCTTGCTATAGTATGCCGTACGATATGGGCTATAGCCCATGGTCCAAAATGATGAAAAACGAGGATAAAAAAAGAATCAAAAATTAAAAAAACATGGGCTATAACCCATCGTTTTTTTTATTTTTTCATTTTTTTCAAATCCTCAAAAATGATGAAAAACGGCGTTCTATAGTATGCTGTACGATATGGGCTATAGCCCATGGTCCAAAATGATGAAAAACGAGGATCTTTTTTTTTTTTTTTATTAAAAAAAACGATGGGCTATAACCCATCGTGTTTTTCATTTTTTCATTTTTTTCAAATCCTCAAAAATGATGAAAAACGGCGTGCTATAGTATGCCGTACGATATGGGCTATAGCCCATGGTCCAAAATGATGAAAAACGAGGATCTTTTTTTTTTTTTTATAAAAAAAAGCGATGGGCTATAACCCATCGTGTTTTTCATTTTTTCATTTTTTTCAAATCCTCAAAAATGATGAAAAACTGCGTGCTATAGTATGCCGTACGATATGGGCTATTACCCATGGTCCAAAATAATGAAAAAAAAAAGAAAAAAAAATCAAAAAACATGGGCTATAACCCATCGTTTTTTTCATTTTTTCATTTTTTTCAAATCCTCAAAAATGATGAAAAACGGCGTGCTATAGTATGCCGTACGATATGGGCTATAGCCCATGGTCCAAAATGATGAAAAACGAGGATCATTTTATTTTTTTAATAAAAATAAACGATGGGCTATAACCCATCGTGTTTTTCATTTTTTCATTTTTTTCAAATCCTCAAAAATGATGAAAAACGGCGTGCTATAGTATGCCGTACGATATGGGCTATAGCCCATGGTCCAAAATGATTCTTTTTCAAGAATTCAAAAAACATGGGCTATAACCCATCGTTTTTTTCATTTTTTCATTTTTTTCAAATCCTTTGAACCCACAACCTCCAGATCATGAAGCCAGTGTGCTAAGTCACTGATCTACTTGTTACCTGCCACAATGCAGTCTGCTGTTCCCTTTGAGTAACATTGATACAAAAATAAAATACAAAACATTAAATAACAGATTTGTCTATTGTTTATTTTGCTGTTGTTTATCTCTCTCTAGAGGTTCAAATGTTTATGAACCACAATGGAAACAAGTCTCTGGCTCTTGTGTCATTATCTATTCAGCCTTTTGAGAACAGCATGCACAGTTGCTCACTGGGTACAGAGCCTGCCTGGGAATCAGGAGGCCGTAGGTTCAAGTCCTGGCTCTGACATAGTGTCCCAAAATCAAGAAAATATTACATACTATAGTATGCTGTCCGAAACCATGGACTATAGTATGTCGCCTTTTCATGATTTTCATCTTTTTTTCAAATCCTCCAAAATCACGAAAAACAACATTCT
This sequence comes from Protomyctophum parallelum, assembly GCF_964188405.1. Classification (NCBI taxonomy): domain Eukaryota; kingdom Metazoa; phylum Chordata; class Actinopteri; order Myctophiformes; family Myctophidae; genus Protomyctophum; species Protomyctophum parallelum. Next base: position 40,692,838 of record NC_139700.1, read on the forward strand.
ATAGTATGCCGTCCGAAACCAAATATGAGAAATGTATAACTTTGGCATGCTACTAGTCCTACATACTTACACCTAGAAACCCCATTCAAACCTATATTTAGGTTCATCTTACGGTGGACATGTTTGCCTGAAAAGGAATCTTTGAAATGTTTCATAGTTTTAGAAATATAGTGCTTTCAAATTTGCTTAAACGCCCAATGCATTCTCAATGGCAATAGCACAAACTTTGGCATGCTACTAGTCCTACATACTTAGGCTATACCTATAAACCACATTCAAATCTATTTAGGTTCATCTTACGGTGGACATGTTTGCCTGAAAAGGAAACTTTGTAATATGTATGTATTTTGTCTTTGTGGGGAAATGCCTGTATTTCATGTCAGTGACGCTGTTCTGCAGTGTTGCCGTTCTCAGGGCTCTAAAGCAGCCCATGCCAGGGGAGACGGGGAGGGTGCGGGAGAGGGACATGAAGAGGAGAGCCTTCATTATCATATCTGCCTGATCGTGGCAGTACTCACGCTGTGTGGTATGTTCTTATTGTCTATTATGCCACTCGAGGATTCTTAGTGCCAGACAAATTGAAATTGGTTGCACATGGGGAAATGTTACTGTGGTCACTGGGTTTGTTCAGCCTCTGCTGTAGCCTACTGAGATGTCTCGTAGCCTATCTATAAAGTATGCTACAGTACAGGCAGTACACAATAGATATCAAGTGCACTGTATCTCAAGTTCAAGTACATAGATCTTGGATGTACATGGGTAACTCATGATTATAACACCTACCTCTGCCAAAAGTCTGGCAAACTGCCGTGTGTTAAGCCTATGCAAGTTACGTAGACAATCACATTGTGAACTCTGTGCCAGGTTGCTTTTAGTCAGGATGGTGGTCCCTGGATCAAAATCAGTTGAAAACCCCTGTCGTACAAGATCAGAACTGTATTTTGGTCTTATAGACCAACAGTAGCCTACCATTTTGAAATAAAATGGAGCCAAGCACCAGCCTTCCTAATCAGCCGCAGTCGTCTGATATTTTTAGGGAGACCTGTAAAGACAACGTTACAGTAGTCAAGTGTACTGAAGGTGAAGGCATGCACAAGCTTTTATTGTCCCTTGCTTCAGCTTTTGTCTTTGTTTAATTACATACGTAGTGTGTGAATGATAATAGGCATACCTGTTGTTTTATTTTTATTTAATTTACCTATCTTACCTTGGGAGGAGTGGCCTGGTGTCTGGAGACACCTTGGCCTCATTCTCAATCAGCCAGCAGCCAGCACAAAAGCCTGGGAGAAGCTTCTCGTCTGCACTTTTGCCATCCGTCACCTGTGCTGAACCCTGTTTGTAGCCGCCAGTCCAGTGTAGTGTCTGTAGGCTGTGTGCCATATCTTCTTAGTGCTTAACACTTATACCGCCATTGGCCTGAGATCTACGTCAATTAAAGCTCATTATCTAATAAAAAACCCTCAACGCCATTGCCATAGATCAATGGCAATTGCGCTTTTATAGTGCTTTCGATCGATCAAGCCACAATGCTACTTACGTTAGCATCGGGTTGCTAGCTGTTGTTGTCATAACACTGGGTCGCCCATCAATTAGATCGTCGGCACCATAAACACCCATTCTATCTGTTTCTTTCAATCTTCTGTATCTCCAATTCCTTGTCCCAGATGGCATTTTTGGTCAAAACATATATATATTATATTTGACGGCACAGAGCCGACGATGTGAAGCCCTCCAGTGCACTGGGTTAGCTCCGTCTGGTACACAGGACCTAAACACGCAGCGTCCAACTTCCTAATTTATGATCAGTTCCGGAAGTCTGGAAATGTGGCTTTTTCAAAATAAGGGAACTGGGAAAAATGCTGGCGTGAATAATATCATAATTTGTCAATAAATGCTAGCGCTGTAAGTGTTAAGATATCTTTATTTAATTGTTTAAAGTACAGACCACAGTAAGCTATCTTTCTTTGTAGTCAAACCGTATCTTTATACTAAATGTTTAACTCATTTACCGCCATCTAGTGGTGGCTTAGTGTGGCGCAGCCCGCCTCAGGTATAATGACCGGAGGGAGTTGAGAATTCCGGCGTTGAGTCGGTCGACTGACATAGTCAGGGATTTCCATATATATTGGCATAAAAGAGATACAGGCAGACAGACGGATTCAGAGGGACAGACGGGCAAAATGGGTAGTGTTATCGGGTACTTTATTGGTTTATTACCGTCGTAAACCTGTCTTCATATATAACAGGTAGCCTACTCCTAGTAGGGAACGGGAACAGCTCCGATCAGGCGACCCGTTCTGGTGGAGAGGAGCACACTTTTCTATTTCTCCATGCACGTATTTATCCTGGCATTTCTTTGACATTGTCACCCGTCTATAGGCTACATAGTAAAAGAGACAGCCTCATTAATACAATACCTTTGCGCTCACTTCGAGGGGGCTCAACTTATAAAGTAGGACAGTTGATCTAGTTTGAAAATAATTGATGGAGATGATTGATACTGGCCATCAGTCCATCCTCATGCTTACAGGTTTCTTTGCTTCCAACGTTAAAAAAGAATACATCTACTTTTAAATAACATATCGTACGGGAGAGCACGTCTAGCTGTCAGAATGATTATCTGGGGATTAAAAGTGCTGGCTGGCTCTGAAAAGAAACTAGCAATCAAAACAAGTTTGGCGTTCTGAGACTGTAGCCTACTGTAGAAATGCATGTTTTTAGAAGTCACGCTGCTTTCGGAGCTGTCCTTGGCAGTAGTAGGAATGCGTGAATAGTTAATCAGTGGTATTTTTGTCTTAAACGAAGCCTCCCTGCAGATACAATAACAAATCTCTATTCTCTTGTGAATTGCTAGCCCTGTAAACATGACCCTCGTATTCATACGAGGGTCATGACGTAACTTCACCCTGGTCTTTGCAGACGCTACATTTACAAATAATTAAAATATATAAACATTCAGATTTCAAATATAAAGTACTCACAAAGTGTCCCACGGGTGTTAGTTAGTAGCAGCGCCAGCGATTAGAATTTCTGCATCCCGCGTTGTTTAATAAAAAGCATTTTTATCCGAGGTGTTAGTTTTCCATTGGCTTTCAACTACGCGCCCCTATCGGTCGGGAGGAGGGTGGCACTCGGTGTGTTCGATATAGGTACGCTGACCGCCCTGCCAATACAGACTAATAGGCTAGTGCGCTCCCGGTGTGCAACTGTGGATTTCCCAAACGAACCCCGTTTGAAAAAAGTAGCCGGAGAGCTCGGACAAAAATGCTTTTTATTAAAGAACGCGGGACGCAGCAATTCTAATCGCTCGCGCTGCTACTAACTAACACCCGTGGGAAACTTTGTGAGTACTTTATATTTGAAATCTGAATGTTTAAATATACGGAAATCTTGTAAATGCAGCGGCTGCAAAAAACAGGGCAAAGTTACTGCATGACTGTCATGATAATTATCATGGCAGTCATGTTCCAGGGCTAGTGAATTGCCTGAAGGACAGAACCCACATATCCCACATGGGAACTTAATGATCTGAAACTTCTAAATAAATAAACTAAGTGGGTGGAATTTGTTCTTGCACCATGTCCAACAATATAATTGGGAGTTTGAGAGTTTGTGAACTGATTAGACATGATCAAATGTAATCCTGAACTAAACACGTTCTGTTAATTAAAGAGCAGCCATCTTGTTAACACTAGTAATTGTCCACTGCATTATGTCTCTTTCTCACAGAAGGTTGGTCTTGAATAGCCCAAAGATACATTGTGTGTCCTTCCTGTCCTTACTGTAGGCTACTGTAATTCCGAGAATCATCTTGGGCAGACGCTCCACCAGACAGCAGAACAATACAGTGGGGGTTACAGAACCTTGTAAAAGCTGGTATTAAGTGTCTCTCTCATCCTTTTGTTGCAATGGGAGGATGTATTTAAAGATTGTGAGTGTGACGTCTAAATAGTCGTCACAATCGGTGAAATAAAAGAAGAATAAGTGATGTACTGTAATTGACCTGAAGCCTGAAGGAAGTGATATAGCAGATGAACAAAGAACAGATACAGAGAACTATGCTGAAACAACATATTTGATGCAAATTGTACTTTTGCAGGCACTATCTATACACTATAGGCTACAGTATAAGCCTCCACAATCTGGGTTAATTGTTTCATAATTTAATGAGCTGTTTGGGATGAAGAAACAAATGTAAAAAAAAAACATGCCATATAGACCAGAAAAAGAAAAAAAAAATCACCGTTGATTCTATTCACTTTATTTCAGTACATGTTACTAATACAAAATAATCTGTACAAAGGCTAAAATAGGTCATAGTTTTGCATAGAAGGAACAGTGATGCAAAAGAGAAGCCAGGATGGAATGGCACAATTAACTCCACTCACTATCACACGAGGGCTTGGATAACAATTGGGATAACCAAAGGATAAAGCTCGGTAGAAAAATACTCTGCCCTTCACACCAGGCTATATAAATACTCCACAAATTGGCCAATGTTAGCACTTTCATCTTCTTTCCCTAACATCCCTTTACTTTGGTCGACCATGATAACCTCAGCCCAGTTTCTGTAGAGAACTTTACTGTTCGTGCCAAATCCCCTCCAACCTGAAATCGTTTCGCGAGCAATTCAGCTTCAAACGCTATTTTAAATGCTGTCTTCCATGGCTGACAGCGCCAAGGAAGGGGGGGAGGCAAAAGGAAAAAAAAGGGGGAAAAAGGAATACATCAACAGCGTCAAGTCACCAAACATGAAAGGCAATAAGCAGTACAGTATTGTAAGATTTTGTGACACTCTTTTTTTCCTTTATTTAAAAAATAGTATGTTTTTTTAGAGAATGAAGAATGTAGTGCACCACCTACTATAGAGATTCAAGAGTGCTTTTACATGTAGCAAATAAAAGGCTGCCAGGTAATCAGAGAGATAGAACTAACTGCCGCCCACCGGAACACAACATCAAACACGCTGTTGCATGAGCATACATTTCCACCGCTCACATACTCAGCTACAGCAAAGTATGGGGAGGGGGGGGATAGAGGGGAAGATTATATAAAAAATGTCAAAGGTGACAAAAAAGAAAAACTCACAATTCTTCTCAAAGGAATAAAAAACAAATGATGCATGTGCATTCTCCCTTTTTTCGTCTCAGTGGCTTACTTGTGACCGATTTTATTATGCTGTCACGTGCCAGATCTACGAGCTCACCACGTTGTGAGCTAATACATCGGCTATTTTCGGCGAGCGACACTGTCACGCGACGAAGTAAAAATCATGCTTTACTGGCAGTGCTTCCGTGGATGAGAGGGAATACTTTAGACTCCTTAGGGAATACTAACAAAAACAACACAATTTACATATAATTTACACTGCTCCTGCATTAAAAAGAAATTATAATACAGATCCAAACAGTAAGAACTATCAAACAAAAGAAAAGAAAAGATGCATAAAAGAACATTTGGGTAAAGGTCGTTCCCGAAAATGAGAAATTTGACATCCCCCAAACAAATGAACAGACAAAAAGCATGGGTTCTTTTGGTTAGTTACTTCAGTATTAGATGATGCCAATTAACATAACGTTAATGCAAATGTAATTACTATGGGCAGCGGTACAGTCTAACAATACATCAATTGTGAAATTAATATATTTACACCCAGGACTATGGTAGAGAGGAGTAATACAGTGAGATGAGCTCCACGGTACAGTGGCATTCAATAGAACACACTACAGAGAATGGAAAACTTGCATTTACTTAACAGCTTTCTCATAGATGGTTTTACAAGCCACAGTTGCACACATGACGCTGGTGCGTCCTCCGAATATTAAACATGACAAACAACAGCACAGCATGTGTCCCGTTTGCTTCATCCAAGTCCGTGTGCCTAAAATGATCTCTCTCAAGTATGAATTAATTATGATAAATGCCGGTGGCGCCAAGACAGGCGTTCTTTTCACGCTGCAGGCGAACGTTGGGATGTTTGCATTAAAAACGCAACGTGTGTGACTAATCCTCTTTACAAACAAACGTTTAATGGCACCATGTTCTCTCAAGGGAGTGACACTGATCCTCTGTCTGTCTCGGAACACGAAGAAAACAAACAAAAAGAAACCCGCCTCGTGACGTGAACAAACAGCATCATTAAAAGTTAAAACAACATTGGGCGTATAAAACAACATGACACGATGAGTCGATGACAGACAAATAATTCTACAGGAATAACAATCGTTAAACACCTTGTGTTAAAGTGAGAGGTTGTTTCACTCCTGCATTCCCAACAAAATACATGAATACACAAAAAGAAAGTCCAAAAACAATGGAAACTGATCTCAGCAGCAGACCTGAAGGCGTGGTGTCAAGAATACAAAGAAAAGAATGTCAGAATGACGGCAGGACGGTCTCCTTAACTCAGTGACAGTTGACATGCTTCCAGAGATTTGTTTTGTTTTTTATTCAAAAATAGCAGATCTGCAAGTCACATTGTAAAGCTTGTAGACTGTCAATTTTCAAAAGAGTTTTCACATGCCCAAAATTCGGATTAAAGTGGCATGACATAAATCTCATAGCCCCTCCCCCCACTGTGTTCAAAATGTCTTGTATTCTTAACATAATACACACATCCTCACACGCTGTGCCATGTTGTATAGCGCCATTACAGCCCCCCAAGTGACGTGGCCAACACAACAAACCATGGAGCTTCCTCTCAAATCCCAAGGTTATTGTGTAAATAATCCATTAACGCTACATACAGGATAATAGAATACCTGTCTGTGCGGGCAGAGAAAGGCAATGCCATCTTTCCTCTCCGTTGCACGTGCCAAGGGATGTGAAAACTACATTAGGTCACCAAAGAGCGTGACTGCGCTTTGCACGGCGTATACCGTATGTCTGCCGTGTGTCTCCGAACGTCTGTTGACCCATGCAGGCGCTAAATAGAAGGCTCCTAAGAGGGTTTGCTGAGCGGTACGTCGTCACAATGTTTTCCTTGGTGAATTTGTCACGGTGGAGCGCATGGGGGGCGTCGGATGGCACAGCACTGAATCACGTCCTGCGGGGCGTTCATGGACATCCTCCTCGTCCAAAACGGGCCTCGGGCTCAGCTCTCCGAGGATTTATTGTAATGCAAAGCATTAAGCGTCCCGAAAAAATACAAAGAATGACGGCGGGTGAGAGAATGTGAAATGTGTGAGGTTTGTGGGTTTTTGTGTTATCCCGGACGGTTGTAGCAGCAATGCAAAGCGTCTGAGTTCTAATATATGTCATCCGATGCGGAGTACCACGAACACTCCTGTGACGCAACGGGGTGATATTCAGAACAGAGTCCGCTTCTGGTCCCCAAATGGTTTCTTTACCAGATTTTGTAACATACCGGTAAGAGAAAAGAGCTGGTTGGTTTGACCAGTCGACGACCTTCCAACCTGTTAACCACTTAAACTTGACATATTCGTTGTACAGTGAATAGCAAAAATAGGCGATCTACAGTATACAGGCTTATAGCTTGTAACATTTTTCTTCTTATGTTTGACAATTTTTTATTTCCAAAACAGGGATGCCAAGTTGAAAGTGGTTAACGAAGATCCGTTCTAAATCTACGACGCGAGTATTATACGCAAACAACACGTGTATACGTACTGTACTTACAGTACATGTAACACAAGGAGCTGGCAAACTACAGCAGCAATGTAGAAACGTGTGAACGCAAACCACAGCAGAGTTAGCAACACAGACGTACAGTATTCTCATTCCAATTAGATCCGACAGACACGCGCTGGGCGCCCTGCTGTGGACCAGACCCCCACCACCTCCTCTCCTGCACCCACTCCTCCATATCCGCCAATATAAAAAGGAGAATACAGAAATAATTCTGTATTAGTCCCACTGCACCAGAGGAAACTGTATAGGTCGGCGATGGCCAAACTGTGTTTTGATTATGACAATATAAAAAAGTGAATGTCACTGTATTTTCTTTTCTTAAAAACTTTTAAAAATGTGTTTTTATTGTGATACCGATACATAGGAACTTCAAAGTGTACTATGTTAGTTTGATTGATTACCACTTAAACCCCATATGATTGAGCGGAGTACCTCAGGGCTTTATACTAGGGTCTGTCCTGTTTTCTATTACTGTGGGGAAAGCTTTCGCTCTGAAAAATGTATGCGGCCCACCCACCTGACCAATTGATTTGGAAATTATTTTCAAGTGGGCCCCCGATCCAAGAAATGGCGGGTGAACGGTCGGCATACAGAATGTTGGAGTCTTTTAGTTTTTCCCACACCACCACCCTACAGATTAATGATGACTGTGACAGGCAGGGATTTCAGCAGAAAATGTGTGTGCGCGTGTAAAACGGAGAGATGGAGACGGATGAGGAAAGAGTTGAGGAAAAAGAATGGAAAAGCCTGTGAGGGGGTGCAGGAACAAAAGAAGCGAGCTCGGGAGCGCAGGAGAGAGAGAATGCCTCTCGCCTACGAGAGTGCCAAATCGATGGCAGTTGATGACGTCCGACTCCGGGAGGCATCTCTCCTCGGGCCGTTTCCATTCTTCTCCGAATGTGCCGCCGCGCAGCTCTGACAAAGTCATGTTACACAAAACACGCATGTGTGCGCCGCGCACGGACACACACACCCACCCACCCACACTCACTTAACCACCGCAAAAATTGTTTGCAAAGGTCTGCAGTGCCAGAAAGCATTGCCGAGAACTCATAACTTGACTTGTCTATGTGCCTTTTTCAACAGCCGTTCGTCTGGTTTCATACTGAATGGGAATACTGTTACAGTCTGACAATACGCTGTGTGTGCAGCGCGTGTACAATGTGTGCGTGTGTGTGTGTGGGTTAATATGTGCATGCGTTAGTGCACTCAAAAACGAAAACCGTTAAATATTGAGCACGTTGCACAAGAATCACGCCAAACTTCTGTCTAATACTTGCCCGTGATCATTCCCTGTACGCACACGTCCGCCACACTCTCAAGCTCTCTAACAGCTGACCGAGAGAAGGGTCAATCGCAGATCACGTCACACGCAACACAGGCCATTGCCCTCGCCGACCTAAGGTGCTCCTTCCGAAGCGATCGCATTAAATCCGATCGCAAATGCGACATCTCAAAGCTCCCTTGCACCGATCTGATCAATATCATTACATTCCATTCCTCAAAATCAATGAAACAAAAAACAACAACAACAAAAAAAATATATATATGAAAACATCTGACAACGTTCGATCCGCGGAGTAGAAAACAAGCATGCTAGGTGGGAACCTTTCTTCCGAACCTTCACAACGTCACATGAGTCAGTATATGAGGGGGGTGACAAAAGGTGCTCCCCGTAGTTTTCCGTTGCCTCAGAGAGGTGATGTGAGCGTTAAACCTCCAGAATCCGTTGAGGGGGAAGGGGGGGGGGTTAGTTCAAGCAACGACGACTAAATAGAACCGTGATAAAGAAGAGGGAGGGGTTCCTTCCTTGTCCTTCATCTTCCAGTCATGTTTACTCTTTGGCAAAATGAAGGGTATGGGTGCAGAGAGCAGAACAGAGTGGGGGGGTTGGGGGTCACTGTACATATGGGATTATGGGAAATGGGGACTGGGGGAGGTCAGGGGATGCCGTGAGGGGTTATAAAGAGAGGGGTGGTTTTGTTCAGAGTTCAGAGTCTATCCCATCAGGCAGTGGGGCTCCTCTTCGTTCCCCGGGTCCTTCCCGCGCTCCGGCTAAGCGTCGTACTTCTTCCCCGTTCTGTGGATTTGGTGGAACAGTATCATGGAGAACGCCATGCCCAGGAGCTGTGGAGGAAGAGGGACACGAGGGAGACTGTGAGTGTACCGCAGATCACTGCTTCTCAGAGTGGGGTCCCTTAGCCTTATAGGGTTGGTTCCAGGGGGTCCGTATCAAAAGCAGTTAACCTAGTAGCAAACCTAGTAGTGTTAAAAGTTAATAATTTTAACCACTTTATCCATTTCTATGTTGGCTAGTCAAAACATTGCAGATCGTCAAGCTCGCAGTGAGAGATTGACTGATTGAATACTTAAGAAATGTAAACAGCACAGAGGTAGTAAAACATTTAGGCTAAAAGGATAACACACAAAAATGTCCCGGGTGGTCCTGTGTATTCAATTCATCAACAGAGCAGATAATATTAACACATTAGTACATGTCAACAACAAATACGAACACATATATAATATATATATATATTATTTACGGAGTAGAAAACCTCATTTCAATGGGAATTAACATCCAACTCCCCTTGGATCAGATGTCAATGGGCCATTCCATTATGGTGGCGAATTTTGTTTTGTGGCTGTCACTCCCTTTGGTGAAGTAGTTATGACAGGTAATGATCGAGGGCACTATCCCTAGAAGATGGTTCAACTGTCTTCTACCCTGAGCCATCCCCAAACTAGCAACGTGTGTTGGAAGGAACCGACTATGTACCACTGCGATCAACTACAACCACCACAGTTGTGTTAGTTATAAACAATTGTTTACCATATACAGGGTCAATATAAGGTTTTATTCACCGATAAAAATTGTTTAAATGAATGTGTTGCCGTATGTGTGATGTCTGTATTCGGTATGGCCATCATGGGCCAGTGTGCAAAGATTTGCATCATGTATTCTTATGATTCCATAATGAAATAAAATGACTGCTGTAGCTTTAAAGCCTCTTCTTCTTTTTTTTACCTCTCTCTCTCTCTCGAAGTGCAACAAACTCCGTTGGTACGGTATCTCGCTAGGAGGAAGTCGTGCAGCGTGAACAGGCATTAAGTCAATGAGGTGCCACCGAATAGAGAGCTTTGAAGGTTCCATTTCCCCCTGATACTTCCACACATCAAACAGAGACGTGAGACTGATCCTAAAACCATTATCTGGTGACAGGAAGGGAAGTATGGCGCATAACGTGGATCCATCTGAACCTCCTTCTAACAGACGCTTGTTCCAGTGGGATGCACGGAGAAAAGCTCCTGATTGGCTCCTTTTGGTTCTCAGAGTCCCGCTTTAAAGAAAACATGATTATATCTTAAGCTGCCCGTCAATCAACAATAGGTGAGAGAAATAAAGTGTGACGTGACGGCAATCATAACTGCGTATATACTGTAAGTGACGGGACTGACAAATATCCTTGCTAATCTTATTTTTTTATTTTTTTGCCAAGCTGTTTGTATTTTTTAAGTTAAACAGATAGACAGTACACTGACGTTGGTCAAGACAGACACAGAATTGCACAGAGACAAGATGAGGACTGGACAGATAGGCTACTACAAAAAAAAGAAATATTGAAAACTATATTAGTTGGGGGTCTGGTCGGTCCCTTGCTTGATACACCACAATTCACTGTCACTCAAGTATCTGACAAATCAATCTGTAATATCTGCATGGTCCAGCTCATTTACATATTTAGAAAAAGCTTCACTACAAATGGCTCCCCAGCTAGAACTAGAACCATGATTCTTTCTAGCTAGACAAAGCACATCTCCTATCCCCACGGGATGTGAAGGGGGTGTTGGAGATTTCCACTTAAGTGATATCAAACGCCTAGCTAATCGGGTGACAAAAGCTATTAAGTCTGCCTCCAGGGAAGACAGTGAATATCCTCGCTACTCTTGAACGAAACATGAACTTCAAAAACCGATACACTGCTATGGGTCCGAAATGGGTCGGCATTGGCTTAGGGGTAGAGTATCTGGCCGGTATAATAACCAGATGGGAACCATGAGGTTCCCAGTTCGATCCCATGGGCACCCACAGGGTTAGTGTCAAAGTGCCCCTGCATGAGTAAGAAGCTGATCCCCTAATTTCCCCCGATGTGCAGTTGCACAATTGCAGAATGTATTGGCTGACTCAGCAGGTAGAGCATTAGGTGCCATATTAAGTAAAATGAAATTTTGCCCTGATTTAGGTTTTGCTACATTTACCAAACTCTATGACGCCATGGTCTCTTCCATTCTGTTTTATGCAGCAGGTGTGTGGGGCTTTGAGGAGGCTACCGAATGTAAAAACATTCAGAGTAGAGCGTTGAGGTGTTTTCTCGGGGTGCATAAGTATACCACTAAGTTGGCCATTGAAGGTGACACAGGTTGGGAAAGCTGCCTGACAAAGCAGAGATGTGAGATGATCAGGTTATGGAATCGCCTTATCCAACTGCCAGAAGAGAGGCTTACAAAAATTATATTTAATTGGAATAAGAGATGTAATCATCCGTGGATAAGAGAGGTCTCCTCAATTTTCTCAATTTCTGACTTAAACCCATATTTTTTAAATAACCTTCATTGTAACATTAATACAGTCAAATATAAACTGTCAGTGTTACATCAGCAGAAATGGAGGGTGGACATTGTGAAGAAGGCGAAATTGAGAAGTTATATTCAATTTAAAGAGGATTACATGACTGAACCTTATGTTGCATTTAATTTAAAAAGAGGACAGAGGTCCTTCTGTGCCCAGTTAAGATCTGGTGCTTTGCCTCTGGCAGTTGAGGTTGGCAGATATACTGGCGTTCCTGAGGAGCAGCGACTGTGTGCTCTTTGTGACCTGGGAGTTGTAGAGGATGAGTTTCATTTTGTTTTCTACTGTCCACTATACCATGATTTAAGAACCGTTTTATTTGAAAAAATTCAGGATAAGATCCCAGATCTGTTTTGGATGTCTGAGTGTTTTATGTTAAATTGGTTGTTCAGTAATGAAGTTTTTGTTTTTGGAAAATTCATAGAGAAGGCATGGCAGTTAAGTTGGAGAACGATGTATCCATGAGTAACTGTCTATTTGTGTATATGTATTATTATATATGTACAATTTTGTGAGTGTCTTGTAAGCCTGTGCGGGCTGGGCATCTTATGATGTAGGACACTTTAATAAAAACTCTATCTATCTATCTATGCACGGTTTCTTCCACCATCGATGTATGAGTGAATGGGTGAATGTAATGCACAATCTATGTAAAGTGCTTTGGATAAAATCAGACCCGATTTCTGATTACATTCTTGTGGTCTGTGGTCTTCTGAACAGAAGAGTATGGCAGCTGTCCCCTTGGTGTTATGGAAATGTCTATGGTGTATATACCGTATAGTTATTACCGTAACATAACATCACTGTAGGGCAGAAACCTGTAGTGTATGTGTTCCAATGGATTCATTCAATGTATACTTTTTCAGTCACAAGCTATTCAAGCTCTTTTTTTTAACACTTTTCAGTTTTCACAGGTTAAATATTTATGAAAAAAGGAAATAGAGCATGCACCTCCACTCTAGCCCAGGTGCTAGACAAAAGGCAGTACAAGAGAAAAAATAGAGTCTGCAACACTGCTTCTTCAGGAATTCCTGAAGAAGATCCTAAGGGATCGAAACGTTGAATCAAATAAACCAGTGGAGCTGAGTTTTTCATACCAGTGTTGCAGACTCTATTTTTTCTCTAAATATTTATGAAACCCACAGACAGACTTAAACACATTCAACCTGGTGTCGCTATTTTGGGCATTACAATATTAATAGGTTTCCTTCCAACATAAAAAAGGCGAAAATAGACAACCTGAAAGCTCGCATTCTGAACATGTAAATTTGCAAAGCTTTTGTGGCAGTGTAATATCATGTAAATTGTGCACGAAACGTTCTGTATAAAGCTGTATAAAATAGGACATTAATTTAAGAAAAAAGTGTAAAGGTTAAAATAAGGAGATATGTCCTGCCCCGTCTGCTTAGAAAAGCCAAATTGTCCCAGGTTGTGAATACATAACAGAATCGTGCAGCGTCTACTGAAACTAATATGTGATATGATGCATGGTGATGATACGCCGCCCCTGGGATATTTCCAACATCTAACATTAGGTGATTCAAGGGTAGTCTTGCATGGCCACGTCTGACTGTAGCTATTAGAATGACAACCTAAGTACAGTTGGTCAATGCAGTCGTGTTCCAGCTGTATTATACACAAGTGAGCATGACTATCTTCCCCCCCAACCCCCCACCCCCCACCCCCGGAGAATTATGTGCTGCCCAAAAATCTGGATGCGTTAAAAGGAAAAAGCGATGATGCAGAGTAGAAACAGTAAGTGAATGCCAAAGGAAGGCGAGAGAGAGAGGAGAGAGAGAGAGAGAGAGAGAGAGAGAGAGAGAGAGAGAGAGAGAGAGAGAGAGAGAGAGAGAGAGAGAGGGGAGAGAGAGAGGGAGAGAGAGAGAGAGAGAGAGAGAGGGAGAGAGAGAGAGAGGGAGAGAGAGAGATTGAGATTCAGCAGACCCAGCAGAGCAGAACCCATATCTGCTGCTAGGTGAGGTGCAACAATGTGCAAACACAGCAGCAGGATTTGTGAGCTGTTGTGACAGGAGATACAAGCACATTAAGGACCACTACTGAGCATTATGTGCATCTGTACCGAGTTGACCTCCACATAAACGACTAACTACTGTACATACGAACAGAGCAACTATGTTCAAAGACTTTAGGAATACTGATTTTGTGTGTGCGCGCACGCGCGCGTGTGCGTGTGCAACTGCGTGTGTGCGTACATGCTAATTCAAATATATTTGAATAATTGCTGCTATTCATCTTCAAATGTTATTACTTCACAAGCGTGTCAAGGCACCCATGCCTATTAGATTCCTGAATTAACATTTTAATTTCATTTTGTAAGCTACTGTACTGTAGTTCTTCTAAGTTGCGATGTGACACACCTCTGTGCACACAGTGCTTCATTTCCTTTTAATTGTACTTTAGAAGTGTTGATTGTTCCTATTTGACACTTCTCATAAAAGGCTCCTTTGAATTTAATTGAGAGAAGAGAGAGAGAGAGAGAGAGAGAGAGAGAGAGAGAGAGAGAGAGAGAGAGAGAGAGAGAGAGAGAGAGAGAGAGAGAGAGAGCAGGTCACAGGAGGTGTGAGAATGAAACTTTAAAGCTATAGTGTCGCAGTCCCGCCCCCTCGAGAGACCCAGAAAATAAATCCCTGTTCATTTTCCTCATAGACTTTTTTAAAAGACGTTTACGCCGCGGACAAAGCCAACTCTTGTCTTGACAAATCCTGACAACAAACACAATTTTTCGGGCTGAACAAACAATTAGAAAGAACAGGAAAACGGTAGGTTACAACACTTTTGTTTTTGTTTTTCTTCTTTGTAATTATTTGTTTGGTCCAAAATATTGTGTTTGTTGTCATGATTTGTCACGACTCGAGTTGGCTTTGTACAACGCTTATAAGGTCTTTAAATAAATACTTTTTGAAAAGTCTATGGGAAAAATGCATTGGAAACTATTTCCTGGGCAGTGTTGGGTGTAACGGCGCTATTAATAACGGCGTTATGTAAGGGACTACTTTTATTGGTAACGGAATAAACTAACTAGTTAGTTTTGCAATTTAGTAGTTAGTTACTTAGTTACTTTTCCAAAACAGTAGTCCCGTTACTATAATGTGTCCCTGTTCATTTTGTGTGCAAGATTTAAAAAATAATAATAAAGCCCCGACTGCCCGCAGTCTATTTCTCCTGCCTTCATATCTGTGTGATTTATCTTCCCAAGCCCCAATGCACAGCGCATAGTATAGCCTACTATACATCCTGCGTCTACTACATCCTGTAAGTTCACTTAAGAAATAAAAGTATTGTTACAAGTAGCTTTTATTTTGAAGAGGAAGAGGAAGTTGTTTCGGTTGTAGCCAGCTACTATGACAGTGCCGGTGGTGGTGGTGGAATATACTCTATGCGGAATAATAATAACAACATGCTTTAAACCAAAGTAAAAACCGCATGCGTCTTTGACTTAAACAATGTAGTCTAAACACTTTGGAATTACGTTACACATGGTAGATCCTCCGTGGCTGCGTCATTAGGTGAGTACTAGTTTAATGAATTGTTTAAGTTTCATAGTAACATTCATCATCAATGCCCCCCCCCCCCCAAATAACAGGTTACAGGATTCTCATTCCATTACTGTCTGTCACTGCCTGCAAGGATGGCCGCCGTGCCATTTCTTATAAACTATCTTGTTCATACGTGGGTCCACGGTGGTGGTGGTGGTGTTGTTCATGCGCCGCAGTGCGCGCCGTGGAGAGGGCATCATGTGCGCTGTTGGCTGGTTGGAGCGCAGCGCAACAGCCTTTCTGTCCAGTCCTACGTGTATAGACTGGCGATTGTGGCGAATTATATTCGTTAATAAAGAGAGAGCTGTAAAGGGGATATTGTCTATGGTCAGTTCATGGTGTGTATCATTCTCGTTTTTAACCATAGAGTTAATTAGGGCCGTAATAATGCGGAGCAATGACGGTATGCAGTAGCCTAATAGCCTACAATGTAAACAACCTGCGCAAGCATTAAAACTGGGTTTTAATTGTCGGGTAACGGAAAATAACGGAAAATAATCTAACTTGTTACTTTTCTCAGAAGGTAATCTGTAACGGTAAGGGATTATTTTCATGGGCAGTAATCCAGTAACCTAACGACGTTACTTTAGAAAGTAACGATGCCCAACACTGTTCCTGGGCCTGGCGTCGTCATGAAAGGGGGCGGGACTGCGGCGCTCTATAGCCGTCGCCATGGAATCATAAAGGGTGCAGGATGCAGACAGAGCGACCAAAAGATATGACAAGAAATGGACTAAAACCCACTGTGACGCACAGCTCATCCTACAATAAATGTGGCACGTCTCTCTCTCTGTGTGTGTGTGTGTGTGTGTCTCTGTGTGTGTGTGTGTGTGTCTGTGTGTGTGTCTCTGTGTGTGTCTGTCTGCGTGTGTGTATGGTTGTAATGCATGTAACTCAACTTCAAATTAGACACGCGCGTTCTGTTGCAGGGAGTGCAGTGCCCGATCGGTCGGACCCACGGTTCTCCAGAACCACCACAAAAGGTCTCGAGTCCTAACCCTGCAAATTGATAGCTTAACCACTCCACTTTTCACAGTCAGTTTGGACTCTTCAGACACAGGAAGACTGGCAGCTACAGAGATCTCCATGTGGGACACAGAAGAGGGGAACACCAGTGGTGTGGCCAGATTTGTATCTGGCCACACCACTGGTGTTCCCCTCTTCTACCTCCCCCGTTAATTTAACTCATACTATTAAAAAATTACCTATAAGATGGGATATCACCCTCCCCTCTACACGGAACAATTGTGTTTGTATGGACGCACAACAAAACCAGATGCACCGTGGTGGATTCAAACCCACAAAATTCCACGGTGGTGGACGGGCACTTTACCACTGCACCAACCGAGCACCAGTCAATTCTTTACATTCTCTCTGAGTTTAATTAAAGCAGAGCATTCGCAACACCGCATCTCGACACCAGTGCATCCTCTCCTCTCGCATGCCCGTTATCATTGATTCGGCCAGACCAGGTCAGAGTGCAGCAGACAGAAGTTTCAATGAAGTGAGATGCAGAGCTGCCAACCTGCACACATTTTGTGTACCAACCACGCAATTCTAGGCGTATAGACACCTAGAATTGCGTGGTTGGTACACAAAATGTGTGCAGGTTGGCAGCTCTGGAGATGTGTTGAATGATCTCATCACAATACCCTGACACACGCACACACACGCACACGCACACGCACACGCACACGCACACGCACACACACACACACACACACACACACACACACACACACACACACACACACACACACACACACACACACACACACACACACAGTTCATTCAAGTGCACCCACGAAAATAACAAAACTGAACTGGAGGGAGTCTCACCTGTACCACCAGGATGACCATGCCGATGGTCCCCAGCAGGTGTTTGTTGTCGTCCAACCACTCCTCCACCTTCTCAAAGCAACCCTGCAGGAGACGGAAAACAGCCTTTAAAAAAACTGCACTTTCCACTACACTACATCAACACCAAGTTTCTGTCTTCCCTTGTAAGAGATCAGCTTTTTTCGAAAAAGAATGTGACAAGTCTTGACAAATCTTGGCTTATGGGACACAAGCTCATTTCAAATTGGGGGCCGTGGCCAAATGCATTCCTTGACGGGAAAATGTTTGAGAAACTGTACGCCAACGTTTCTAAAAAAGTGAGCCGCGGATCTACTGTAGGCAAAGTAAGGCATGTGCCTTACTTGTTTACGTTTTTGCCTCCCCTCAGTCGAGAGGCTTTTTGTGTATTATTTGTATGTATTTTGCCCTATTCAAGGCTGACAGACAGTGTATCAGACAGGAGAATACACATCTATTCTCTCTGTGTCCTGCGTGTCTGGAGTGTTGGGACTTTCCACGCGTGTCCTGCGACGCAGGACACACAGAGAATAGATGTGTATTCTTCTGTCTGATACACTGTCTGTCCACCTTGAGTAGCGGCTATAGGCGGCATATAATGTTAAATAAAACGGTTCCAACTTCTCGAAGCCATGGGAGGCCATGGGAGGCGGCTGCCTGCTCTTGCCTTTAGTAGATCCGCCACTGCGTACAGTTAGCAATGAACTTCAGCCAATGTGCAGGTTATGCAGCCCCAAAACAAGGTGTTTAATCGATTGTTCAAAACTATTTTGAGACAAAGCGCACGCAGCACAATTCTGAGAGTTAAATTTAACCTGTGAGAGTGTGCAAATGGACCCGTACGGGTGTGCTGAATAGACAACAACAGAGCTAATAATGTAGAACAGTTTGCCAGAGAGAGAGAGAGCCATGCCTTGAGGCACTGCAGGTGTAAAAGAAAGTTAATAACAAAATACCACTGACAGATACATTTTGCCTACAGTATGGAACAAGAGGGCATGGCTCAGTGGATTAATTTGGACGAGCTGCAAAGTTCTTTGTTTGAAAAAGTTGAGCAAAAGGCGCTATGACATTAGAAGTTGTGTGAAGAACATCCAGACAAAAGCAAAAAAGAATCCAAGGCCCTCTTCGTTCGCTTTGATGTCAGGCTATAGTTCATAATTGAACAAGTTAGAAAGTTGCCCACACTACTTCTAATGTATTTTACCAGCACACAACCACAGCATGAGTTCATACTCGAATGAGTTCAAACTTTATAAATGAACTTTTCAAAGAATTTTCAGAAAGAGGAGATGCTATTTTTGAGTGGTGCAAGGTCCACTCCTATAGACAGCTATGTGTGTCCCTGGGTCCCATGGGTCTGTCCCTGTATATATATAACTGTATATATGATGATTTCGGGTGTGACAGACAGTACAGTACAGTAGAGGGAACCCCCGGGACCCCTACACGGTAATTCTGTCATTTCTGAACCGTTTCGGATGCGGGGCGGCTCGCCGGAACCGGGCCGGCACCCTGGGTGCGTTCCTGTGGGTCTGGAACTTCCGGGGACACCCACATGGAGTTGCACCACTCACTTCACACGGGTATGATTTTTTATTTTGAAGTTGAAGAGTCCATTTGGTTACATTTGTACACTTAACACTCTCACTAAGGACACCACAGGGTGTTCTGTGTAGAGATGCTCCGATCAGGTTTTTTGGGGCCGATCACCGATCACCGATCACTGGAAACAGTACAGGCCGATACCGATATTGCCGATACCGACCGATCACAGCGTCGTGAAATCCATATTTTTTTCCATTGTGTAGCATATATACTTACTGTAGTTTCTACTGTACTCTTCTTACACATCATTGACATTGTAAGTATAAAAATTAGGAGATGAGAAAGTTTTTTTGCAAGCTGAGGCAACGTGCAATATTTCACTCTAGACTATCTTAGAGACAACTTGGAGGTTACAGAGTGAACTGTAGAGACTCAAAATGCAGTGGTTCCCAAAGTGGGGACCCTAACCCCCAGGGGTCCTTGAGGGAGTTCCAGGGGGTCCCCAGCTAAAAGGATAGTTTGGAACCAAATGGACCCGTCAGGGTTAACATTGATTTTACAATATAATTTGGGGTCTCAGAGATAGAAGTGGCATTAAATGGGGGTTCGTAGTCAAACTGGGGGTCCTTGAAATTAAACTGGTGGAGAAATTTGAGAATCACTGCTACAATCTTCTTATGGGGGTCCCTGGCATATCTTTTCAAATGGGGGTCCGTGGGCTGGTGATCAGTGTCAATTTGGGGGTCCTTGACGTGAAAAGGTTTGGGAACCACTGTCTTAGAGACAACTTGGAGAGTAAACTGTAGCTTTCTTCTTTCATCAAATACAAAAATATAATAATAATAATAACATACCGTACATGTTCAGTGCACGGACACAGACAACTGAACATTTCACTGTACAGACTAAAATAAAAAGCAGGCTGCTAGAGTTAGCACTTGTATACTGTATAGGCTCGCTGATCGTTATCTTAGTGCTTAGATTAGCGTGTAGCTACTGATTCAACCCACTGATTTAACTTCATCTCCGCCTTTAATCCAAGTAATTTTTTTATTGACAACGTGAACGAACCCCGACACCAGCGCTGCAAAAATATACAGATCTACAAGCTCTCAACGCGTAGCGAACTGCGCTGCAGATGAGTCGGTCACGAACAAATCAAAAGAACTAGTTATTTTTGGTGAACGAAACCGATCCGGTCACTTCCGTGAACGATCCGTTCAAAATGCAAATGACGGGGATTCGCCTGGCTGCTCTTCTCATTCAGTGCGAGGCTGCGAGCCGGAGGGTGCAGGTCGGGGCCGTGCTCTCCGTCTCCAGGGCTCCCACACACTTCTCCGGGGAGGAGGAGGAGCACTGGGCACTGGCAGGCTACATGTTGCTATGGCTAAAAACACTGTCAGCAGCCAGTGGTTGTGATGTTAGCTTCAAGCTAACAAGCCAAGCTAATAGCTTGCATCTGCTTGTCCGTTCCCTTCACTTCATCTCCACCTGTAACTTATTTCTTCTTTTTTCCCAAGCTCTCAACAGCGACCGGAGCTGCAAAAACAGGCGCCCCCTTAAAGGAGACTTGCCACTGTCCCACTGTCTGTTTTGATCGGGCATTTTGATCGGCAATTTTGATTTATTTTGAGAATCCGATCCGATCCGATACAGGCATGATCGGCCGATCATGATCGGTGGCCGATCGATCGGCGCATCTCTAGTTCTGTGTATTGATTAGAGCAGTGGATCTCAAACGTTTTTGTCTCAGGGCACCTCTGAATTACATTGTTATTACTTTATAGAACATTTATGTCATATTACGGTATGTAAATATACAAATCTTTCCCCCTAAGATATACTCTAAGGTAATATAGGTAACATTTAGCCTATTTTTAATATAAGTTTTTTTATATATTTATAGCCCTAATTTCAGCCACTATAGTATTGTGCTGTGGTGTTTCCTTGCGGCAAGACACATCACATCCCATTTTGGTTTTGTTCCACCGTTTATATTTACATTTTCTGTTTATGTTGACATTCATCCTGGGCAGGGACGTGCATTTCTGTGAGGGGAGGGGGAGAGCTCAGCCAGAGTTCTTAATTGATCCCTTTGAACTTCAAAGGGAAATGTGCACTGAGTTTATTGATTGGACCATACATTAAGTGTTAAACTCGCTCTATGCTCGTTAGTGTTCGACAGCAATCACTGTGACACCTGCCAGAGAGGTGAGGGGAGGGGGAGTGTGTGTAATGTGTATACACAAACAGATCTGTAATTTTATATTCTGCCTATATTGCCTTTAAGTAAAAAATAACTTTCGATACCACTGCCTGCATGGCTTATGTGTCACAGCAGTGATGACACCCACTTTGAGAAAGCCAGCTGTGCTCACCCTGTTCCAGAACATGGTGGTGGTGTTGCGCCCACACTCCTGGTAATGTTCCTGACAGCAGCGGTCAGGAACCACCTTCTCCTTCAGAGCCTCGTGCCAGTCCGTGTAGGCGATCACCCCACAGCACTTCCACTGCCAAAGCAAGGAAGGAAGGAAGGAAGGGTTTTGATTGATCGATTGAATACATTATTAGTCCGAAATGTAAACAGCATGAGGTACAGTCAGACTAAGGCTAAAAGGACAACACAAAAAAAGGTCCTGGAGACTTGTTTCCATTGTGGTCCTACCTATTCAATTCATCAACATTATAAACAACATAAATAAATAACATAATATGTATCAAGTAACTAATTCAACCTTGTAAATAGGATTTGAAAGGCACTTCATGGATAAAGTCGTGCCGGATAGAAATACAAAATAAAGAAAACAAAGACAAAGCAACGTGAGAACAATGTAAGAACAATATAAAGCAAAACCAACACAGAAGAAGTATTATTGGAGACAGCCTTTGTAAAAAGACCAAGGCCATGTGTGCAGTGTGCACACATGGTAAACAGAGCAGAGCAAACAGAAACAGACAAACCCACACAGGGTGAATCATACCACCACAAACTTGAAAAGAACCACAAACATTGTCTCGACGAGTATTGTAATTATGACGGCCGGTCGGAGGCCTACAGTAATTACTGTATCTAACAAATATAAGCATACTTCTGTATTTGAGCAGACGTCGAGGGCTTTCAAGGTCCCAATAATGCTACCGCTGGAAGCCAAGGAATACATTAATACGAACATATTAAAACAAAATGGATTCTGCGAACGAGCAAAGTGGATTCTCTTTCACTTATGAATGCATGCATGCATGGTCCATGAGACGGGCTGTGCCGTGGGGGTGGAGGGGCTGAATATTATGTGTGCTAACGTGTGTTTTCATCTGTGCTTGTGTGTGCATGTGTGTGCATGTGCCGTGTGCGTGTGCGCGTTTGTGTGTGTGTATGTGTGTGTGTGTGTGTGTGCGTGTGTGTGTACCTACTATACTCAGTATACTGTACACGTGCGGGCAAATGTCCACAAAAGTATATATATATATATATATATAGTAGAATTTGAGACATTGTGAGGACCACATTCCTAATTGTAGGTTTACAATTGAATGCCACAGACGAAAAACAGTCTAAGTCCACACTATTTATCCATAATGTATAAATGATAGATAAGGGGTCAGGACAACGAGGCCTTTTCGTGGAGGGATCAGAATGACATTTGGACTTAAACAGTTTTCCGTCTGTGGTACTCAGTTAGGAAAAGGTTCAGTGTGTTTACAAAGCATACCTCTGCCTGGATGATGTTCCAAGCGTTCCGTAAGCCCACATTATTGTCTGTGTTATAGAGAGCCAGTCCGTCCTTGAGGTCCTGCTTTGCGTGTTCACTCACCTGAGGATTCAAAACAAACACATGTTGGCATTAGAAACATTGAAGACAAGTTAAAAAAACAAGCTACACACTTTGAAAACAAGGCGGGTGCAGTGTCGGAAGAGGGTGTTGACTTTTGAGTCCCACTGTGCTCAAGACCGATTCTAATACCTCAGCGACATCCATAATGTAAATGGTGCATTTATATAGCGCTTTCATCCAAAGCGCAGAGTGCTTTACATAAATTTTACAGTGCATTCACCCATTCATACACATACATACATACATACACTGATGAAACCATGCAAGGCACCAACCTACACCTGCCATTAGGGGTTCAGAGTCTTGCTCAAAGACACTTCGACACCAACTCTGGGGGAGCCCGGGATCGAACTGGGAACCCTGCGATTCCCCATCCGGCCATTCTACCTGCCACTCTACCCCTGAGCCACTTAATACCAAAAGGGTTGATACAAAAATCAAGGCAGATGTGGTGTCAGAAGTGAGATCTGACAGTGCTTCTAGATCTCGTTACTCAGCACCGCCGCCTTCCATATTGCATTCTAATAGGGTAGTATGCATTATGGGTAAAAATATCAACACGTCACCGGCCAATGAAAAAATCACACCTGTGTGAACTGAGTGGTGCAGCTCCCCCCCCCCCATCTCTCTCTCTCTCTCTCTCTGTCTCTCTCTCTCATTAGCAGGCACCATTGCAGCACTAGCCCTCTCTCTGTTTCTGGCGCCCCCTACTGGTACTCTATAGTCATATACTCGTGCTCATGGCCACATAGCGGGTGGGTTACACGGACATTGCTGGTTGTTAGCTGGTTGCACCACTCAAAAACGTATCCGACTAGATGTTATTCCCTCTCTGATTCACCTTCCACGGTATGTATCTCTGACCTTAGTGTGGCGGCTGAGGCATTGACAGACTGTTAGCATGTGTAGCTTCACTTCACAGGACATGCAGGTTTAAAATCCCCCCCCCCCCCCGAGCGAAAGCCATCTCTCATTTTCCTTTTGATTGAACCTCATAGCACTCCCCTGAGGACCGGGTTGCCATGTCTGATCACGGTGATTAATATTTCATCACATGTGTTAATGAGATATACACTTGGTTCTTTTGCCACGTTCCTCGTGGCCATGGGGGGGTTTCCGAGAGCTGCCAGGATAGATTGAAGAGTGTTTTATGAGATGGGATAAAAAGGCTGAGCGGAAACATGACATTGGCTGTCAGAACGATGGTGTGCACTCGTATGATATGCCTCAAGATGTCTCTGAAGTAAAAGAAAATGAACATGTGTGCGTTTGTATTGAATCTTAAGGCATTAATGTTCCGTCGGGGGAAAATAACGTTTTCTATGCACAATGAGACGCACGTGTGTGTGTGTGTGTGTGTGTGTGTGTGTGTGTGTGTGTGTGTGTGTGTGTGTGTGTTACAATTATAGGAGAAGATTCCGTTTGGGGTTCTGGCTATAGGAATACACATTTAAAGGCTAGGTTTAGGGGTTACAGTTGGAGTTATGCCTCACTTTCTTTCTACACGCATGCTGAAAATAGCCGATCTACAAGCTCACGTCGTGTCGCAGAGTGCCGCATTGTGAGCTTGTAGATCTGTATATTTTCGGCTTTAGGGTTTGGGTTAAAACGTGAATGTCCTCACAATTATAGTAACACAAACGTGCGCGTGTGTGCGTGTGTGTGTGTGTGTGTGTGTGTGTGTCAGTACAGTAGCTGTCTGACAACGGCAGCTATTCAGCTATTCTGAGCATACGCTGATGAGATGATGATGAGATGAGAAAACTACACAAGGTACTACACAAGATTGACTATATCATTGATCATTGAATAGTTTGGCTTGACGTGCTTTGGCAAAGTGTCTGAATACATATGTTCTGCACATGATGGAAACATGTACACGAAAGAAACACACAACACTTCATTGATTGAACCCTAATTAAAATGGCTCAGGAATTAATTGATGGTGAAAAAACTGCTGAATTATAGAAAACCCGTACCACGGTTGCATCATGCATCATGCCAGTTGCAGTTAAAATCCATATCTGTCCAGACTCATTTTATAACTATGGGCTACATTCCAGAAACCTGTGTCTGTCCCAGGCTTCCCTGATTGGCCAACCCAACCCATCGGCCTCACGGATTGGCCAAGGTTTGTGCCACATTTGTGCCACTGCAACAATTTGTACCCTGCACAAAAAGTGGCCATGGGGGGGGGGGGGGGGGTGTTCCGAGGTATTGGGTCACGTGAGGTATTGGGTGTTTTAACCCATTTTGACATCCTGACAGTTTTCTGAAAAAGCTATGTTTCTATGTCAGTGGTTCTTCGATTTTTCAAAAATAGCAGACCTACAAGCTTGTAGATCTGCTATTTTTCAATAGCTAAAGCATAACATAATGCTAACACCAAAAAGGGTTCCCGCCCCAAATAGGTATAAGAAATCCCCTCTAGGTGTGCTGAGATATCGCCTTCACGAGGTTGGGACATGTATATACGGACACCCTAAAAACATAACTGCTTTTGCATACCTGCGGCTTGGCAAAACAACTATTTGCTGAATTAATATGTATTACAAGTTGATTTGTTTTTATGTTTGTCTCCAAAATAGTTAGGGTTTTTGTTTCCCAAAGAATAGAGTACTTCAGGAATCATTAATCATGTACAATCCATTAAAAAACGATATATTGTCGCTGTCAGGCAGAAACCTCATATTTATTTCAACTTTATATGTTTTTCTGTAGATTAATGGGTCCATTCAATATTTTGGTCAAGAGGGTGCACGGCACGCACATCCACAAATTACGGGTGCAGGATCCAAAAAATAACAGAGAAAGAAGAGAGGAGATCCGCACGACGTTTTAAAAGCTCCCAAAATAATGTATTGACAACAGAGCGGAGCCGAGTAGAGCACTCTGTTATCAATACATTATTTTGGGCGCTTTTAAAACGGTGTGCGGATCTCCTCTTCTTTCTCCATTCAATAGAGGTTTACTGTTTTGCGACTTAACAGTTTGACTGCCGGGAATTGTTTAATCCAGGTTACTGGCGCTGCTATTTACGACATTCCCGCCTTTTGTGTTTAATCCGCCGTATTGTAATAAATAAAAATAAACTCTGTCTTTGCCGCGGAGATAGAGACTAGATGGTTTCGTTTTGATGATGAAACCGGAAATCAACACATGCTGTGGGCTGCTAGGGCTTCTGGGAAATTGAGGCCAATGCAAATGAATGGACTACAACTCCTCATGGAGGAGGCTCTTGTGCTGCGATCGGATCATAACAAACGGGCAGTGTTGGGCAAGTTACTTTGAAAGCGTAGCTTGTAAAGCTACAAGTAGCTCACCATGGCAGTAGCTTGATCAAGCTACATAGCTACACCTGGAGAGATGTAGCTTGTAAAGCTACAGCTACATGGAAAAAGTAGCTCAAAGTAGCTCAGCTACTTTTTATTTTTCAGCGTTAAATTGAGAATGTACATACGGGAGACCCCTCCTCCCCTCTGGGAGACCCCTCCTCCCCTCTACCCCTGCTCCCCCCCTGCTCCCCTCTGGGAGACCCCTCCTCCCCCTGCTCCCCACTGGGAGACCCCTCCTCTCCCCCTGCTCCCCACTGGGAGACCCCTCCTCTCCCCCTGCTCCCCACTGGGAGACCCCTCCTCTCACCCTGCTCCCCACTGGGAGACCCCTCCTCTCACCCTGCTCCCCACTGGGAGACCCCTCCTCTCCCCCTGCTCCCCACTGGGAGACCCCTCCTCTCACCCTGCTCCCCACTGGGAGACCCCTCCTCTCACCCTGCTCCCCTCTGGGAGACCCCTCCTCTCACCCTGCTCCCCTCTGGGAGACCCCTCCTCTCACCCTGCTCCCCTCTGGGAGACCCCTCCTCTCACCCTGCTCCCCTCTGGGAGACCCCTCCTCCCACCCTGCTCCCCTCTGGGAGACCCCTCCTCCCACCCTGCTCCCCTCTGGGAGACCAATCCTCCCACCCTGCTCCCCTCTGGGAGACCCCTCCTCCCACCCTGCTCCCCTCTGGGAGACCCCTCCTCCCACCCTGCTCCCCTCTGGGAGACCCCTCCCCACCCTGCTCCCCTTTGGGAGACCCCTCCCACCCTGCTCTGCTCTGGGAGACCCCCCCCACCCTGCTCCCCTCTGGGAGACCCCCCCACCCTGCTCCCCTCTGGGAGACCCCTCATCACCCTGCTCCCCTCTGGGAGACCCCCCCACCCTGCTCCCCTCTGGGAGACCCCTCATCACCCTGCTCCCCTCTGGGAGACCCCCCCACCCTGCTCCCCTCTGGGAGACCCCTCCTCCCCTCTGGGAGACCCCTCCTCCCCTCTGGGAGACCCCTGCTCCCTAAAATTGTAGCTTGTAACTTGAGTAGCTAAGCTACAAAAAATGACCCAAAAAGTAGCTGAGCTACTTGACGAGGTACACAAATATGAATGTAGCTAAAATACCACAAGCTACAGCAAAATGTAGCTAAGCTACGTAGCTCAGCTACATGTAGCTTAATACTCCCCAACACTGCAAACGGGGGAACCTTTTTTCGCCGGATTTTCACGGATCAAAAGCCCAAATAATTCAGCGTATGCTCTAAAGGTAATACAACAATCTCGGCAGCGTAGGGTATTTGATTAAAATGCGGGTTACGCGTTTTAATCAGTCAAACTAACTATATTGTGATATGTTCTGCTTTTTTCTTTTCTAGTAATATTGTTGATATTTTTTTCTCTGCGTGATAATGTCTAATGTTTTATTTGTAATAGATCTGCATTATACAATGCTGATGTAGTTTGTATCCTATTTGAATGTACAAATATTCCTGGAGAATGCCACTTCTCAAGCCCCTGGAGGCTTTTTAGGCATTCTCCTTCACATGTTTTTATTGACTTTGTGTATCCTTTTTTAAATATTCTTGTAAGTGAAAACAAACAAACAAAAAAACAAACAATGGTCAACTTCATACAAGAGTGTTGCACAAAAGTAGTGAAAATAGCCCATCTACAAGCTCACAACAACCCATTACAACAAAACTGGTTTTGAACATACAAGGTTTTCAATCAATATACTTTTTATATTGCGACTGCAAGTCGCATTTACTATGAAATCGTGCATTTCCCCTCAGTCAGTTGATTGGTCATCACGTGACATCATCAGGGATGGAGATCCGTGATGTCATCAATATTAAGCCCATATATGGCAATGCCCATACATATGGAGATGCCTGATCATCAATATTGGCCAGTTATAGTCTTGTTATATGTATAGACTCACTCAGGCGGGGTCCCATGCTAGGGGCTTGCACTGACTTACTATAGGGGAGACAATGAGTTTCATCCTTGCATTTGCAAAGGCAAATGCCTAAAATAAAATGAAATGGGGGTCTGGCTAAATGCATATTAAACTGGGGATCAATTCAATTAAAAAGGTTTGAAACCACTGTTATAAATCAAGCCCCAAACAAACATCCCCACCCCACAATCTTCAGCCTTCACTAAAGTCTCATAAAACGAATGATCCAGATTTAACGCTAACGAGAGGCGAGGCAAATGTCTGCAGAAACAAGCAGCGGTTTGATCACCGCGCGTGCGCACAATGCCGATGAAGGAAATCAAACACAAACACCATGCACTTTCTGGTGCTAGCCTTATTTTCCTCAGAGCTAATAAATAATAAAAACAACTAAGTTCTTGATTGAGGCCAGAGGCACCGCTGGTGCAGGAGGCTGATAAATAACTGCAGCGAGCAAATCAACTCCTGCAGTGGTGGTGGCTATTTACTTGAGTAAAAGGGGTATTCAAAAATGGACTTGAGTAAAAGTACAAAGATATTAGCATAATATACCTAAAAATATACTTATTTTGCAGCCAGTACCTTAAATAAGTTATTATGCAGAAAAGTGGTTGGTGGTTAATGTATGTTTTAATGTATGTATGTAATAATAATAATAAACTAAATCTACAAAGAATCTAATGTTTTCAAATAATTGTAGTGGAATAAAAAGTACAATATAGCCTCCGAGATAACGTAGAAATATAACTCATTGAAATATTCACATACTCAAGGAACGTATACGTACCTCAAATGTATACTCAACTATAGTCCTTGAGTATATACAGTACTTAGTTACTAGTTCTCACCACTGACTGCAGCAAGCAATAGAGGGGAGGCATACTATCATCCGACAGAGCATTGCTCCGAAGGAGTAATGCTCCGAGGTGCGCTGCGGGTCGGGAGAGGGTTGCGGTTAGGTTTAGGTGTCTGCCCCGGGGGAGGTTAGGGTTAGGGTGAGGGAGGAGGTAGGTTGTCGTTCGGACCAATGCTCCGTCGGATGAAAGTACTGCACTCGCAATAGAGTGCGTCAACTTGACAACTATACACTCCGGGAGAACTTTTCACAGAAAGGTTGTCACAAGGCATCAGCGTCACGGTGTCTCCTCGGTGCAGCGGTATGAATTACACGGTCTGGTCCTCATGGGTGGACCAGACCGACACTCAGAGATGCGCATTACACGGTCTGTTCCTCATGGGTGGACCAGACCGACCCTCAGCGGTATAGAGGATAATTATGGCACATTTATCACACAGACTGATGCTGCATTCACATGGAATGTGAGGCAATGTATAGACGGTGCAAGCGGCAAAAAGGCACATGACGTGACGGAACGGTAAAAAGATTAAATATTTTAACATTGATGCCGTCTGCCGTTACCGACCGTCGCCGGTTCTGGTGCTGCCGTGCCGTCCTGTTCCGTTTACCGTCCTGCTCCCGTCCACTAAAATAACTTCCGGTTTGTCTACTGCTTGCCTGATCCCATGTGAATGCAGCATTAAGCAAGGAGGCTGTTTGTGCCAAAACACCAGGAGAGGAGAGACAGGACAGAGTGGGGGAGAGAGAGAAAGAGACAGAGACAGAGACAGAGAGAGAGAGAGAGAGAGAGAGAGAGAGAGAGAGAGAGAGAGAGAGAGAGAGAGAGAGAAGGGGGGGGGGGGTAGAGAATGTCATTGATACACAACTCCAGGTACTTCGGGCGGCTGTGGCTCAGGAGGTAGAGCAGGTCGTCCAATGATCCGTGGGTCGGCGGTTCGAATCCCGGCTCCTCCTGTCTACATGTCGAAGTGTCCTTGGGCAAGACACTGAACCCCACCTTTCCTCCAGTGGTTGCCACCGTTGGTGTGTGAATGTGGGAAGTAAGGACGCTGCCGCCGACTGTTGTATGAATGAATGGACCATTGTAAAGTGCTTTGAGTAAGCAGGTGCAATGCAATTATTAAAAAGGGCAGATGGGGAATCGTTTTCTCCTAGAGGTGCGTTTCATGTGCTGTCACTTCCCATAAACATAAGCAGATGTTGGGTGGTGTCTAGAACTTTAGAATGAGCTGATGCTGGATCCAGGCAAACCACAAAGCTGCCAAATCTGGTTGCTTCACTGTGAACCCTATACAGGAAATCAGCGCATTTGTTGTTATTTCTCTTTTGCATAATTCTTTGCTTTGAATAATAAACATACGATTAGCCTCATTTCCAACTTGTCTATATTCATATAATTTGCCCCCAAACAGCCAGTGCCATTCATTAATTTCCTTCATACAATCTTCTCCCAGGAACGGAAACAGTTACTAATTCCTGACTAAGGGGCACCATAGTGATGGTTGTCCCATGGGTTGCTTGTCAGATGTATGTTCTCTATCTATAGATGCAGTGCCCTGTAGGCCAGATGTAGCTAATCAGTGCTGAGGTGTAAAGCTGCACCTCAGTAATGGTCACCATGTGGAGTTGCCTACAGAATATACAGTACACACCTGTGTGGGGATGTGGGACTTTGGGAGCTGCAGTCAGACGACCAAGCCCCCGGAATGTAAAAGCTGATTGCAAGACTTCCGCATTTAAAGACGGGGTGCAGCAATGGCTTTGCGGGGCATTTTATTTTGAAGTTTCACCTTGAAACGGAAAGCTGTGTGTGTCTGAACCAATCAGAGCGTTGCATCCCTTTAAGCTATGGGTCGTAGCTCCGCTGTATGCGCGACGCACAGAGTGTGTTTGTTTACAAGTCACAGAGAGACAGGCAGCAAAGTTTATTTCTAACCTATAATGTTTTCAGATACGTATTGGAAACAAAATTGGAAAATGTCCCATTGTTTTGGCACAGATTGTTAGGAATTCCCATATGACCACGGATATGCTCTACAAGTGTGGAAAAACGTTTTCATTTCCCTACATCTTTAAAACATTGCAGCGCCGTGCTTCTACCATTTGAAACTAGCCTTGTGTTGATACAAATATACTGTACCACTGCGCTGGGCTAATTTGAAACCCTAGTGCACTCTACACAGAGGGCCCGTGGTGGAAGAAGTACAGTACTCAGGTATTTAAAGTAACAACATCACAATGTAGAAGTATGGGCTACTGTTACAAGTAAAGTACAGTAGTCACAATATTACTTGAGTAAAAGCACATACGTATTGGCATCAAAATATACCTACAGTGCTATTTTGGCCATAGGGCAAACGCTTTATTTAATAAAATAAAATAAAATCAGGCGTAATTGAAATTAGCCCATAGATCTACAAGCTCGCCATGCGCTCTGTTCGCTTGTAGATCGTCTATTTTCGATTATACATCAATCAAAAATGTAATCGCTATGGAAATAATGTATAAACAGATGTGCTCCTTTCATTCATGTCTTACAGCAAAAGCATGTGCGATTCATTCTTCTGTCTTGATCAGCAATAATTAAACCATCGCAGCCCTGTAGCCTGTGTCCTTATAGAGTAAAAGAGGGCAGGAGCTGGCAGCGTGCATTAAGGTTAAGACAAGGACCTCTGTGAGAGGCTTCAGTGCCCGAATCGCCTTCATTCCGCCCAGATTCACTTTAGTTTAGCCTTTGAAGACGGCCGGCTAACGGCTGCCTTCTCAGATGCTGGTCAGGGTGGACGTTCTCACAAAGCCCGGGGTCACATTGCCTGTTTAGCTCCTGTGACAGATGTACAATAGTGCTGTTGGTTATACGGTGGCTACAATTTATTCCCTTTACCCTGCCTGGGACTGCAATTCATCACAGCGTTCAGTTTGCGATTGCTTGAACGCGATTACATTTCTTAATTAGAGATAAATCACTATAGTCCGCACTCGGA
Source organism: Protomyctophum parallelum (assembly GCF_964188405.1). NCBI lineage: Eukaryota > Metazoa > Chordata > Actinopteri > Myctophiformes > Myctophidae > Protomyctophum > Protomyctophum parallelum. Next base: position 40,725,024 of record NC_139700.1, read on the forward strand.
GTCGGCAGTGCACTTTTTCTTTACAAGCACTTTGGTTCAGAGAGCACATTACCAACTAAAGTCAGCTACTGCATTAAAAAGAAAAAAAGGAAAAAAAAAACAAATAAAAAACCCAGAACAATGATCCTATCTGTGAAATAAGATAAATGTTACCGTCTGTTATCGGCTGATAGGACAACCGAGCTTAAAGGAGTCATTCTCATGGATGAAAAAAAACAAAAAAACAACATGTCACATTTCAATTCTAAATGTCTTGCCCCAACAATGACATTCAAAACAACTGAAAACGATGGGTACATTATTCTCTCTCCGATAGGCCTCTGCACTGACTATCTGTCCTACGGCGCACAATCCCATTATGCCATCAGCTGCCTGCTGGGAGCCAGACAGTGATGGCGAGGGAGCGTGCTGAGCGTTGGAACCGAAGACCCCCAAACAGACGGATCCCACTGCGCACCACACAACACAGAAGTATAGAAATGGCCCAGTGCCCATGCATCACCACCACACCCTGGATGCGCCTCCTTCCCTCAACCTCTCCTCTTTCCCCTCCTCTCCCCTCTTCTACCTCCTGTTAATTCAACTCAAGAGAGTATAACAATGGACCTGTGAGTGTCCATTCTTTACACTCTCTGAGTTCAATTAAAACAGAGGAGGATATTCTGCAGTGCAATCTCGAAAACCGAGCCAAAGCACCTGGAGGGTTCTTTAACAATACCACATTTACATATCCATTGTGTGCACACACACGCACAAAAAAAGTGCTGTGTTCTGCAGGTATGTGCGACTGTGGTTGTTCAAGCAGGTGGAGAGTGAGTTGCATTGGATCTCTCACTATAATAGCAGCAATGCTTGTCAATCTCTGTCGAGTTGCTGGAGAGCTGTACAGCAGATAAACCAAAGACAGATCATTAATAAGGCATTGTTCGTCCCTCAGTTACTCATGGATCAGCGGCCGCAACGTCTGAACAGTTGCCAGGGAAATGGCAGCGACCCCCCCCCCCCCCCCCCCACACACACACACACACACACACACACACACACACACACACACACACACACACACACACACACACACACACACACACACACACCTCTGTAATTGGTATTGATTGTAAATGATGGACGATAACTGAATGGTAATTCTCCTTGTCTCAGAGACCAAGACATGTGGAACATTGCTGCTGCTACTGCTGCTTTTGGTGTTGTACTGGTGTTGTACTGAAACAATGAATAGAAAATAGAACGATCTAATTGGCTATTTTCGTTGTACGATAACGTTTATAGGGCTTACGAGGTTAAGCACCATACCGGCATCAATACATGTCATTGTATATTCACAGCTTTCATGCGTTAAACGTAGATCACTTCCCCTGTAAATGTCACTGTCTTTAGAATTTGCGTTTGTTGACATTTCCGTCCATAGCCGTTTAAACATTACTCGAATTACTGAGTGGACGTAGGCTAAACACCAGAGTGCCGTTAATAAGTCACGGCTGTTTGAATTTTGTTTGTAAATCAATCTTTTTCTCCGGGGGCTGTTTATTTGGGGGTGAGACTTTTGGAATCAATCTGCGCTTTAAAATGCATGAAAAGGCAATAAAGTTCATCATCAGTGTGGGGAAAGTTTCAATTGTAAGTGGATTTCCATATCGTACTGAGGTGACTCCCTCAGTACTGCTTCATGTCGTTGTCCCACCCATCCTCCCTCACCCACTCCCTCTCCACTGAGAAATAAGCAACGAGGTCTATGAAAACAAGCCCAAATCAGCAAATAGGCCAACAATATAATTATTAAACGTATGCATTGGCTATTTGATAATAGCCGATCTACAACCTCACAAAATGTGAGCTTGTAGATCTGCCAATTTCAAAAGAATCTTGAAAAAAGATTTCATCTTTCAAAACGCTCTCCCCCCTTTACCCTGGTTTTCTTCCCTTCCGACCTCTCCTCGTTCCCAATGCACTTGATCCCCCACCTTTCCTAGCTTCTCTCCTAGTGCACTTGCCCACCTTTTCCCCTCACCTTTCTTCCCTTCTACCCACCTTTCCTCTCTCCCTCTCCCCCCCCCCCCCCCGCTCCCTCCCTTCCTCCAGACCTTTCCTCCCTCCCGGTGCACTTTGCTCAGCTCCCTGTGTTCAGATTTGTCATCCAGACCTAATAAACCGTTACGCTGGTTCCGTTTCTAACCCGGTGTGTCGGCGGTGGCTCGGCTATAGCAGCGGCAGCAGCGACAATGGGGTCACAGCGTTAAAGACGGATGACTGTAATCTGTCTGTGGGGCAGCCATCTGCTGGCGTCAGATGGTGGGTCAGTGCAGGGCCAGCATACATTACACACCCGCGCCTATATGCCCACTAAATCACAGCACTTAGGACCAATGGGCTGAGCAGAGAGACAGAGTGGGTGGAAGAGTATAGATGAGATACTATAGTATAGATAACAACTGTGAGAGTTAATTTAACCGTGGGAAGTAAAAAAAATGACCTGCATTAGGAATGTATTTAGGGATAATATTGATCCTATTGATGTCCCGATCCATATTTATTTTGCTCCCGATCCGATTCCGATCATTTTAAAATGATATGATCGGCCCCGAATTACGTGATCGGATCGGGACAACCCTAACCTGTATATGACGGGTTTATTTTTGAGTGGTGCAACCACTCCTACAACCAGCTTGCAATGTCCTCGTACTTGTTTGTGTGTCTGTGTGTCTGTGTGTGTGTGTGAGCACGAGTATGTGACTTAATAATAGCAGTAGGGGGCGCCAGAAACAGTGAGAGGGGTAGTGACTCTAATGAGAGAGAGTGAGAGAGAAAGAGAGAGAGAGAGAGAGAGAGGGGGGGGGGGGGGGGGGGGGGGAATTGCACCACTCAGTTCACACGTGTGTGATTTTTAAACTTCCCACAGTTAAATAAAAACCTCGCACTTTGCTTTGTAGACAGATCGATTGATGGAGTGGGGTTGAAAGAGAGCGAGGCAGAGCAGGAAAAAGAAAACAGTGCGCATCCATAAAAGAGAACCACATCAGGGTCATGCATGTGTTGAGGAAATGTGGAATACACTAAGTTATGCATTTAAGGAGATCAAATCACTCATGGGAAACTAAACTATTTGAAGTTGTTTTCTGTTCCATTATTATCTTTACTGACATTTGACCTGTGACTTGTGTGGTCTGAGGGGGTCTTCCCATTGTCTCATGTGTTAAGACCATAGACTGTAAAGACCCACCTACCCCCTGAGGCAGTAGGAATGTATTGGTGTTCCACTGCAACGCTTCATTGCTGGCTCCGTATTCGAATACAAGATTCTAATACTTTGAAACTCTGAATTGTGTCTGTCTCATTATGTTGTTTAACTGTGTTATAAGTGCTCTCCAAAAGATTCCAGAACACATGATATGTGGGGCTCGGCAACAGCTTCATTGGAGGGCCTCGCGTTTCAGAGGAGCGTCGCCCGTGACTCCGCGATCTTTGAAAAAAGACGGGGTGAAAGAATAACACATTTTAGCACCCCGCTGTTCATGAGACTTTTTAAAAGCTGCCAAAGTGCTGTGCACGTCTTCCCCATGTCTTGTAAATAAATGCCTTGTGATTATGAGATCAAATAGCTGCAGTGAATTAACGATTCCTCTGATCGCTGCACCCGCAGCGGGGGCCCGTTGAAACGCCCGCATGGCGTGCCGTGTTCCAACTGGGGGTTTGAACGCCATGGAAAAACTACAAAAAAACTAAACTAAAACCTGACTATACCAATCATCCTTGGCTTCGCTCCCCTGAGCATCCGCAGCATTAAAAATACAGATGAGAATAATATAGCGACCCACAATGTGCTGGAATGATATGCCGCACGCTTTTCACATGGCGAGTGGGTGGTGCAAGTGCCTCATTCAATAACGCACAATTTGCAGGACTCGACTCGTATCGTAATGACATTTGAAGTCCAATAAAAGGGAGATGTGTTTGTGGGCGATCAGCATTATTGGGTTTTCATTTGCCGCTGCGTCTTATACGGCGCGATAAACACGGTGATATAGAGAGATAGGCGGATCATAAAATGTGGCGTGGTGTGGAACGGGTTGCCGATACAGGGCTTAACAGTTCTACCATGATAAAGCCTCCGACACTTACTGTACTTGTGCATACAGTATGCACACTAGTACAGTATGCAGTAGACAAAGTAACTAAGTACATGTACTTACTTTAGTACCATTTTTATTTTATTTGTATAGGAGTCTATCTTCTTCAAGTAGTTTCTCCATTAAGATTCCAAATCCTTTTTTTTCCCCCTTCTTCTTTTCACGAAGCTAAGCCGGTTATATTGTGGAGATACAGTAAGTCAACAGTCATATCTACTCCTGATAGGGTGTGTGCTCGTGAAACCAGATCAAAATTTCAGAATGGATTGGCTGCTAAATGAATTCCTTTATCTGCCTGAGAGACTGGAGTTTGAGGCAATAACCTCAGAACAAGAAGGGAGAATTAGCGGACATCTCTGGGGAACGTGCGTTCGTGCGCACGTGCCTGTGTGTGTGTATCTGTGTGAGAGAAGGGTGATAGGGGATAGGGGGATCTAATCAACCCTACGTCCTTGAAAAGTGGGAAAACTTCTCATCGAAGTCAGTCGAGTCCCACAAAAAAAAACATTTGTCTTCTGTCGGTTTTGCTGGGTGTGCGAAACATTTGTTAGGTGTTCTGATTGAAAGTTAAAAAGAACCCCCCCTTGTGGCTGACAGAAATCTCCACAGAGCTGTACAGGCTGTGTCTTCACTGACAATAGAAAGCTCAGTATCAATTACAGAGAGCCACCTGTTAGGAGATTGGGACGCATTGTATGGCCTCACCTTTGACCGCTGGGTCAACAACAGGCTCAAGACATTTAACCCCTCAGAGTGCCTGAGCAGTTCTCCGGCACTGAGAACTGGTGTGCATTAGCTTTGGTGTGCATTAGCTATGATAGGAATATAGTCTATCTCTCGAGACAGACTGTTGCATTCACTGGAAAAGAGCAGTGTTGTGACTAACGCCCTTACATCGCGTTACGTTACATAACATAACTACTATTTGCAATAATTTGTAACCTAACGCTTTACATTTCCCATTCCATAACGGCGCTATAATTACTGTGCGTGTGTTAACCGCGTTATGTCAACTTATGTGATCAGTGAAAAAAGTCTCGCCATGCAGCTCCGTGAGTCTATCATACAGGCGTCTCTGTGCTGCTGAAGTGAATGGGGCAAATAAAGTTGTGAATCGATATAATTCAACTAAACTGCGGGAGAAACACAGATGTACAAGCCCAACGCGCTGTGCATTGCGACGGGTAGATAACTTGTAGATCTGCTACTTCCAGCGCAGGAAGGGCGCATGCTTATGACGCTCTTTAACTATGCATTCAGCAGCCAGTGACAGACTCACAGCACAGAAGTTGACAGAACACACACGCACTGCAGCAGACGGAATGCACAGGCAGATCCGACACAGCTTTATTGCACACATCTGTGCTTTGCCTTTCATCCACGCTTCCATAGCCTTTTAAATCTTATTTCCCATCCACGGGCACAAGCAACGTGATAACAGCAGCTTCTGACAGCTGTTGACGAGGGAAGCTACTAGCTAGCATGGGAGCTAACGTTAGTTTCACTATGTACTTTCCATCCGTTCCCCTTCCCCAACCCCTCACACTCGCTGCTGCGTTTACACGGGCAGACACAAAGACGAATGGGAATATCATTTGGAGCTTTAACAATGAATGATAGACTATCGTTGCGTCTGCCAGTGCCCGTGTTTAATGGTCAGGGTTTCACTGTCCACAGCAGGCAGACCTGTCAAAACAATGCACTTCCCAAAACTCAGAGACATGCCACCACCTTAGAGTATAGGCCACCACCTATAAATTCAAACCCACCTCTGGAATATTGCTATCTCATTCCACTTTAATTTATTTTATTCCATAGTCTTAATTTTTCTCTAATAAAGTAGTTTTTATTTGTTTTCTCATGTTCTCCTTGAAAAGTGTCTTTAAGTACTCAGAGAAGCTTTATATAAATAATATTATCACTATTATTATTATTACTACTTGTTTTATTGCCTATGCTTATGTAGAAAAAAAGCTCACTGCTCAGGTCAAATAGGCCTATTGATATGCGATTAAAATGTGATTAATTGAGATGAATTCATCACAAAGTCCCAAGTCTCCCAACCCTATTCTTTATAGATCTATCTTCAAAAAAAAAGTTCCTATATTCGGTATTCGGTTTCGGCCGTTTTTTATATTATTATTTTTTAAAGTAAAGTAAAGTAAAGTAGTTACTTTCATAATTTAATGTAAAGTAAGTAACAGATTACTTTTTTAGATAAGTAACGATAACTATAATTCCTTACTTTTTAAAAGTAACTTCCCCAACACTGGAAAAGAGGCTGCTGTTCTCATGTCACGAGACCTGGATTTTGAGTGAAACACTGACTGACTGACGGACAAAAATGTACGATTTCATAGTAAATACCACCTGCAGTCCTGCCGTTCTCCTGAATATTTATACCCATATATAGATCAAATATGACGCCATAGTCCTGACGTCAGTTGAAAGGGACACACTAGTCCCTAGCCCATTGGGGACTGGGGAGTGATGGCGTGGGTGACGTATGATGATTGATGACACATCAATGTCATCAGTTACTGGGAAGTCGGACATCAGGAACTTCCACAGAAAATGGGTATTGGAATACAGTGGCTCTGTGTTGATTGGTGTGTATTTGTAGTAACATTCATCGTGGAGTAGCAGTGACCTGTGGTCTGGTCAGACTAGTTAACTCTTCGTCAACTGGATGTTTTTGTTTACGTTGTAATTTGAACCATTTCATGTTTAAATGGCTGCCGTTGTTTCCAATTGGTTTGCGGTTAGCAAGGTCAGTCCATCCATCATCATCGTCATTCCCTATCTAACGTTCCACACTAGTGCCTCTCCTATGATGGCAGACCCGCATGACTCTGACATTTTACAGATCGGTTCCAATTCTGTACCCGTATCTGTTTAAAGCCGGATTTTAATACCTGTTGGTGTGTGGCCCCGCATGCAACAAAGTATGTCGAGCCCTTAACAGCCAATCGTTCAATTTAAGCTTTTACCCCAACATTTAGCAAAGGTACAATATAACTTTGAAACATATGAAATAAAGAAACTTCCCAAGTAATTATACCATGGACCACTAGTGGTCCTTCTTGGAGCACTGGTTGAGAAACAGTGCCCTTCCAGAGTCATAGTATACTCTTTTCGACAAGAATCTCTCAAATGTGATTGCGTGTGTGAGAAAAAATAAGTGTGAGAAAAACAAACCAAAACAAAAACACTAAAGCTAAAACAATCTCACCTTATCGGAGTAGACGAAGAAGAGGATGAGCAGTATCAGCTCTGCCAGGAGGATTATCAGCAGCACGATGAAGAACTGCCAGAGAGAGAGAGAAAGAAATGAATGGTTGTTTGGCAGTGGAAGAAGATTATTTTTTATGTAACCACTTGATTCTGAAGGGGAACATTCACCATAAATAAATGTATGAGCTCAAAACTGTATGTAGCACTGAGGCGCATTCTGTGCAGTTGTAACTAAAGTCTGTTTCATTAAGACTTAATGCCCATTAAGCTAATGTTGTAGTACTTTTACTCCACTGAAATTATTTGTAAACTATAGTTTATCTAAGCTCATCTCGCTCAAGAATCGCCTAAGGGTGGCGCCATTTCCATGGTGCCAACACAGAATAAATCCATATACTCACGAAACAATACTGATTGGGTCGTGCAGCTGTCTGTCACGGTTGTAGCTGCAAGCTCCGCCCCGGAGCCTATAAAGCAGCGCACAGCCGGAAGACGTCATTCCTGCCTTTTTCTGTGCTACACAGATGTATTTTCTAAGACTACCACTTCCATAACTCCGTTGAGACTATTATTCCCCCTGGACGAGTGCTTCACTTGTACCCTGGAATTCGCGGTGGAAACCCGGTGGTCTTACACTCACGAGAACGAAACGCAGTAAGTTTCAGAAACAAAGAAAAAAAGGGGCTTTTTTCTGTCAGTGCTGTGAAGCCTCTCGGACATAGCCCCGTTAGCTTTGGCTAACACTAGCTTAGCTTTAGCCTAGCTGTTGACAAACGCTAGCTTAGCTTTGGCTCAGCCTAACCAGTGTCGAGAGACCTCGCGTTAGCCGCAAAGCCCTGCCTGGACCGTGGAACAAGAGCCAGCCGACGATAGACAAGACACAGCCGCTCGTCGGAAAGAAGCTCAGCCCGGCGACCCGCGGAAGTCAACCTGCACTGCTCTGCTAACGGTGAGTTGATAAACCTCCGCTTTGCAACCCCAGTTAGCTCTGTTTTCTCCCCTGTTTTCTCTACACTATCGTCGGAAACTTTGAGGGACCCTACTAGCTAAAACGCAGTTTTCACAGACTCCCTCGGCCCGCGCTGACCCACGTTCTTTCCCGCTACGCTGTGTCGCAAGACCCCGTCGGCTCGGGAAGCTCTTTCCCGCCACGTTGTGTCGCAAGACCCCGTCGGCTCGGAAGCCCGTTCCACGACTATCACAGGCTCCCACACGGCCGCAAGGCCTAGCGCTAGATCGGCGACGCACGTTGCTCCGCGTCGAAAGACCCTAGCTACTAGCTAGCTACTATCTAGCTGCCCTCTGGCTACTTCTAGCCTCCTCTAGCTGCTATCAGCTACTCCTGTTGCTTCTAGCTACTGTTGACTACCCCTGGCTCTTGGTGTGTGTTTCTGTAGCTGTTTATAGTGACTTCTAACGTCATCTGGCTACACCTAGCGACTTTGTAGCTGTATTCTAGCGACTTCTAGCTACTTCTAGCGGATCTAGCGGATTCTAGCTACTTTTTCTCCAGACTTCTGGAGAACACTGCGCTTGGCCTACAAAACTCTCTCCGTGTGTCGGAAGACTCTGGTTAGTTTTCTAGCCTTTACTACACCTCAGTGGACAGTTGGAAAACTAAACTAGGCAACATGGCTACTGGCGGTGACGCTACACAACACAACCAGACCCAGGAGGACCCTCAGTGGGTATGTTTCAGTCGCAACTGCAACAGAACCCTGGCAACAGACAACCCGCATAAGCAGCAAGCTGCAACGCTGTTTCGCTTGCTACCGGTGTTTCTAGCTAATCCTCGGCCGCTAGGCGTTGATTTTAGCGCCACCAACAACAAGCAACCACCGTAGCCGGGTTACGACGCTAGCTTGCTATCCAGCCGCAGCTTCGCTAGCCTTCCTAGGTTAGCTAGCTCCCGCTAATGCAGCTATAGCCTTTTAGCTCCGCTAGACACTAGCTAGTTTCCAGCCGTCAGGCGTTAACTACAGCTTCTCTAGCTTCTCTTTGGCACGGTTGTTTTTGCTATCGAAGGCCACAGGCCTGCTCTACGCAACCCGCACTACCCGACGAACCGCCGCATCGCTCTGTGTCGTCAGACCTAAACAGCACCAGCCCGACGGCCGCGCTACGCGAGCCCCAGGCTTTGCGGCCTTCCCGTAGTCCGGCGCCTTTTCTTTCACGCAACTAAACAGCTTCTCTGGCCACCACAGTTTCACAACGTGGTCGTCTCTGTTTAGACAGCTGATTTTCAGTGGAGCACCACGAGTCCTACTCTTCTACTCCACCACCACTTTTCCTTTTTTATAATTTTTATATTATAACTTAAAGGAGAAGTGCTTCTACAATGTCTTGAACTGCTGGTTCCTTCTTTAAGCTACAACTGTGCTTGACCTACAAGACTCTTCCCTGTGTCGGAAGACCCTGGTTAGTTTTCTAGCCTTATTACACCTCAGTGGACAGTTGGAAAACTACACTAGGCAACATGGCTACTGGCGGTGACGCTACACAGCACAACCAGACCCAGGAGGACCTTCAGCAGCGGTGACAACAGCCCTCCCGGGTTCCCGAGGAGGAACGCCACCGGGAATTTCTCATGCAACTGCAGCAACCTGCTGTCCCCTGAGGACAGTCACTCTCGCTGCATGGTTTGCCTGGGTCTAGAGCATGCTCGCCAGGCTCTCGAGACCTCTGGTCTCTACCCCTGCTGCTTCTGCTTCGCGGACGGGGAGAAAAGCTGACGCATCTCACGCGTCAAGAGTCACCAAGACAGGTCCCTGGTCGACACCTCCGAGCCAGGCTGTCCCGACCAGCCCCAAACTTCGAGGCCTAGGCCCACCACCTCGTCCTCTCTCTCCAGACCCCTCAACCTTGACGCGTCTCAGAGACACCATGACGAGTCCTTCCTGGGCTCCTCCCCTGCCAGGAAGGCGGCTCGGACCGCCAGCAACAAGCTCCACACGCTCTTCACCACACTGGTAAACAGGCCTGTGGAGCCAGACCCGAGACATCAGCCAGGCCTCGCCGGCTGGCTCTGGGTGCTGCTCTCCCTCCAGCGGGATCTCGTCGGCCCACCAACGAGGCTCCCCCGAGCCGGGTGGTTGCGACAACGAGATGTCGGATGCAGTCCTAGGCCTCCACCGACAACTACCGCTGCTACTACTTCACGCAGCGGCCGAAGGCACGAGTCTCACTCGACGTGGTTCCCCAGCGACCCTCGACTACCGGCTGCTTCCCTCAACGTTACAGGTATGTACATTGTGAAGCTAGGGTTGTTTAGCTATTTAGCTAACTTTTTCGAGGTCGGGAGTAGCAACCTCGTTGGATGGCCGATGCCACCCTAGCATGCTTAGCATTCTAGATAGGCTGCTTTTCAAGGTGGACGACGGACAGCGAGCTCCTCCAAGAGCTCCCTCCGCACGCCAACCCCGACACACCAGCGGTGGTAGGGGTGGCCGCTCTGGCTCCAAGCCCCACCAGGAGAGGGCAGGAGGCCAGCTGGCACCGTCCGGTGCCTCGGCCGGCACCCCCAACCGTGACAGACGCCCGGCTGGGCGTGGCCACGGCCGCCCGCCCCATGGCCCCAGACGAGGCCAGGGCAGAGGCCGTGGGGAGCCACAGAGCAAATGACGCCGTCCCCGTCCCAGGGGAGACGAGACCAGACGTCTCCCCTCCCCCCCTGAGCCTGGATTTGAGTATTCTTCTCACACTCAGACCGCCCAGGAAGAGGCGGGGGCTCACGATGCGGAGCATCACCACGGGTGCGGCCGATCATCGACATGTTGTTGTTTCCAATGTTGTACCTGTTTTATTTCCTGTAATGAAGGCCTTCACGCCATTAAAACAGACAACGACAACAACATCGGGGGGACATGAACCCACTGCCAGGGGTAGCCCCCGGGCTCTCCGACACAGTGGGGCGGGACCTTGGCCTTGTGGCGGGCCTAAACGCCACTGGCAGGACGGGTCATGCCGAAATTTTCTCTGGTCCACCAGGAGGCGCCAGCCCTGCGCGACGACGCGCTCCCCTGGCGATGGAGAACCCCCTTGCGCGTCGCCTGACACAGTGGGAACTGTGCGGAGCGTCTCCTTGGGTTCTCCGCACCATAGCGAGAGGTTACAGGCTCCAGTTCGCTATGAGACCCCCTGCATTCGGAGAAATCCTCTACTCCGATGCACGCGGCGAAGCGGGTCAGGTTCTCCAGCAAGAGATCAACTCTCTGCTGGAGAAGAAGGCTGTCAGAGAGGTACCCCTGAGCCAGAGTCGCAGCGGGTTTTACTCGCGCTACTTCCTGGTCAAGAAGAAGGGGGGGGGGGCTGCGTCCAATCATGGACCTACGAGCTCTCAATCGGTACCTCAAGCCCTTCCGCTTCAAGATGCTGACAGCCAAGTCTCTTGTGCGCTCTATATGCATGAACGACTGGTTCACATCTATAGACCTGAAAGACGCCTACTTTCACATCCCTATCTACCCACCTCACAGGAAGTTCCTGAGGTTTGGTTTCAAGGGGAAGGTGTACGAATACACGGTTCTCCCCTTCGGGATGTCCCTGAGCCCCAGGGTGTTCGTCAAATGCACCGAGACGGCTCTGGCCCCTCTGCGGCGACGAGGTCTACGTGTAGCAAGCTACATCGACGACTGGCTTCTGAGCGCAGGCTCGCCACAGGAGGCACTATGGAACACCACTCGGGTGGTGTCCCATATGTCCTCCCTAGGGTTCACCATAAATCACGAGAAGAGTGTTATGGTGCCCGCCCAGTCGATCAACTTCATAGGCATAGCACTGGATTCAGTCTCCTTCACGGCTCGGTTGAGCCCGGAGAGGATCGACGCCTTCCTGAAGTGCGTGGCCCTGTTCCAGAGAGGACACAGACTGCCACTCAGAATCTGCCTACGTATGGCGGGACTGATGGCGTCGGCCATCTCCCTGGTGCGGTTGGGCAGACTCCACATGAGACCCTTTCAGCGCTGGTTGAGGTCTCTACGGGTGCCCACCAGATTCCTCTCGCGGCGAGTGACAATCCCCGGGGAATGCACGCTCGCCCTGAGGTGGTGGTCGGACAGACGGACCCTGACGGAGGGAGTCCCCCCTTGGTTTACCGTTGGCCAGGAAGGTCGTCACTACGGACGCGAGCCTGAGTGGGTGGGGGGCCACCCACGAAGGCAGGTCGGCCAGAGGGATATGGGATGGAACCTTGAGGTCTGCCCACATCAATTATCTGGAACTCCTAGCGGTCTTCCTCGCGCTGCAAGCGTTCGAGCCGCTCATACGGGGTTGTCATGTCCTCGTCCGTACCGACAACACGACAACGATGTGCTACATCAACAGGCAGGGTGGACTGAGGTCCTTACGCCTGCACACGTTGGCATACAGGCTTTTGACTTGGTGCGACGGGCGTCTTCTGTCACTGACAGCCTGCCACGTCCCGGGACTACTGAACGCGGGTGCAGACCTGTTGTCCAGAGGTCCCCTCCGTTACGGCAACTGGTCCCTACACCCGGGTGTAGTGGAACAGATCTGGGACAGGTTCGGGACTCCGGTGGCAGACCTGTTCGCTACAGACGAGAACAAGAAGTGTCCACTCTTTTTCTCCCTGACAGGCTCGCCAACTTTGGGACTGGACGCGATGGCACATCGGTGGCCTCGGGGCCTACTCTATGCCTTCCCTCCACTAGAGCTGATTCCCTTCACCTTAGCCAGGGTGAGGGTTCAGGGCTCGTACGTGCTACTAGTGGCTCCAGCCCGAGGGTCCTGGAGACAGGACATTTTTCCCCTCCTCTACGACCAGCCTTGGCGGCTCCCTCTGTGGAGGGATCTGCTTACCCAGGCGGGTCGCGAGATATTCCATCCGCGCCCACAGGACTTAGACCTCTGGGTGTGCCCGGTGAGGGGTCGACTCTAATAGCCACAGGCTTGCCCCCTAGAGTCATTGAGACGATCTTGGGGGCCAGGGCCCCTTCGACTAGACAGCGGTACAACACGGCTTGGAACGTGTTTGTGCGCTGGTGTGCGGCGAGGCCGGAACGGGCCGTTCATTTTCAGGCCTCGGTGGTTCTTATCCTAACCTTCTTGCAAGAATTGTTGGATAGACACTTGGGGAACTCCTCAGTGAAACTCAACCTGGCGGCCATATCGGCCTACCATGTGGGTATGGACAACAGACCAATAAGTGAGAACTTATTGATTCGACAGTTCATGAGGGGTGTCAAGCGTGCTCGGCCGGTATCTAGATCCTTAGTTCCCTCCTGGGATCTGACCTTGGTACTGCACGCTCTGTCGAGAGCCCCCTTCGAACCACTGAACACGGTGGGTTTGAAGTTTCTCTCACTTAAGACTGCCCTGCTGGTCGCCTTGACTACAGCGAAGCGATCTAGTGACATGCATGCGCTCTCGGTGAGTCCAAGCTGCATGAGATTTAGTGGGAACGGTACCAGGGTTTCGCTCAGGCCGAACCTGTCGTTCCTGCCCAAGAACTTTCCTTCCGGATGTACTCCGGTAGACTTGGCAGCTTTCCACCCGCCCCCTTTCGCATCGGCGGAAGACGAGAGGCTGAACAGTCTCTGTCCGGTCAGGGCACTGAAACTGTATGTAGACAGGACTGCTGCCTTTAGGAAGGGCAATCAGTTGTTTGTCGCATGGGACCCTCAGAGAAGGGGGAATCCCATAACCAAGGTGAGACTTTCACAATGGGTTGTGGAAGCCATACAGTTGACCTATGCAGAGAGTGGTACACAACCCCCGGAGGGTCTGCGGGCTCACTCTACGAGAGGCATGTCTGCATCCTGGGCTCTTGCGAAGGGAGCTTCACTTCAGGATGTGTGTACGGCGGCGAGTTGGTCGTCCCCTTCGACTTTCGCCACGTACTATAACTTGGACGTGGCATCTCTTGGAATTGCTCACGCCGTTCTGGGAGCTGCCGCTAGGTGATGGGACAGTTGGGAACAACGGTCACACACGCGCACTTCAGGAGATAGAGCCTAGGGCATATGAGATGGGGAACCATCAGCCCGCGTCTGAGTGCTTAGACAGTTTTCACTGGCTAGCTCCTTAGATAGGTTCTTGTCTACTGGGCCTGTGGTCCAGATAGCCTCCTTGCCTTTCCTTCTCCCCACGGGCAGGGGACTGCTGGGGGAGGGGTCCCGGGTCGGGCCTCCTTTTCAACTGGTGGTAGTGATACGGGGGGTTTATGTACACCCTTAGGCGATTCTTGAGCGAGATGAGCTTAGATAAACTCTGGGTTACTTTAGTAACCTCAGTTTATCAAGCGAATCGAGCGAGAGAATCGCCCTTACTACCCTTCTTGCTTAGAAAAAAGCACAGAAAAAGGACTGGTTGATAGGAATGACGTCTTCCGGCTGTGCGCTGCTTTATAGGCTCCGGGGCGGAGCTTGCAGCTACAACCGTGACAGACAGCTGCACGACCCAATCAGTATTGTTTCGTGAGTATATGGATTTATTCTGTGTTGGCACCATGGAAATGGCGCCACCCTTAGGCGATTCTCTCGCTCGATTCGCTTGATAAACTGAGGTTACTAAAGTAACCCAGAGTTACTAGTTAAAACCTGAGTCCGATTCTATGATGCCTTCTAATTCAGTAGTTATCAAATTTTGTCCACGCCCACGGACCCCCATCTGAAAATGATTTGTGCCAGGGTTCCCGCACCAAAGAAATCCAAATTATTCAAATAGAATAAGCTAATGAAACACCATGAGAGAAGGGACAATAACATGTGGTTTACACAGACTTTCAACCTGTACCGATATTTTGTTTACCTATTTGAAAGTTTCAGCCATATATACTATGCATGCACACGCACACACACACACACACACACACACACACACACACACACACACACACACACACACACACACACACACACACACACACACACACACACACACACACACACACACACACACACACACACACACACACACACACACACACACACACACACTCGCATGCACCCACTCACAGCACCAACCCACACACCTACCCATCCACTCAAACAGATTCATCCTATTATAGAAACATTGTCAGTAGCAGGGAAAACTGGAATTTGAATTTCATATTTCTGTAATCGCTTTCTCAACAACAACAAACATACAAGGAATTCCTTTAAACGACTGGAGCGAACGCGGAGCACACATGACAGACGTGCACAAGCCCTTGGGATTAGCGACACGTTTCACAGTGTGTTCATCCATAACCAAAAGAATATTGAATTCAACTGCATGGAGGAGGTATATAGCTGGGAAGTGACAGACAAGAGATTTATATCCAACCGTCGTCAGGGTGCGATGTGTTGTTCTAGGTTGAAGATCACTCACAGTATAGGCAAGCAACACCCTCCTAGGCTTAGTATGATAGAGTATACATTGTATTTAAAGGAGAATTCTGGATAACCATTCTCACAGATGGCCAAGGACGACTTTGGACAAGTTATTGTCTCCACCAGGCCGAAGGCATGGGGGGAGAGTATGTTTTGCACTCCGTCCGTCCGTCCGTCCGTGTGTGTGTCCGTGAGCAGCTAATCTCCGGCACCGTTAACCCGGTCGATGCCAAATTTTGCACACACACTCCCTGGATGCCAACGATGAATCTCTGCCCCAAAATTTCCAGAACGGCCTGTTATAGCGCCACCAGGAGGCCGCTTTGTGCAAAACAAGTTTTTGCACAGTACACCTACAGATTTTGTCCAAACATCGCGCAAATTGGTACACCGAGTGGCACGCAACAAGCTTGTAGGTCTGCTATTTTTGAAAAATGACTGACGACTGACAGAAACATATAGCTTTTTCAGAAAACTGTCAGGATGTAGAAGACATTTTTAGAATCTGATCTCAGGCCTGCGATGCTGCCTTCGGGCTCGTTCCGAAAACAACTCAGAAACCACCCCCTCTCGTGTAACATTGCTTAATTTCCCACCTAGCATGTGCATCTCTAGCCTCCTACTGCAGGTGCATATCTTCCTCTGCACAGCATGGGAGGAAGCGGCTCCGTTTCACAAAACCCATTAATCTCCTCCTCATTTGGGGGGTTTATTATGTGGGTCAAGGCTCAGATGAAATTGTTATTACAAGGAATGGCTCACGCGGTTGTTTTTTGAATTTCTAGGTTACCAGTTCAGTGTATCTGCTGATGACAAACTTCTCCAAAAAAAAATTTTTTCTTCCTGGTGATGAAATGTGCACTGACTGCACTCTGTCTATCTGTCCCCCTTTCACACGCAGGATGTGTGTGTGTGTGTGTGTGCGTGTGTGTGTGTGTGTGTGTGCTTACAAGTGTGTGCGTGCCATGCATGTACACCATATGCTACGTGTTTGTCAGTTTCTCTTACATAGCCTATACTCTAGGTGTTGGGCTCTTTCAGAATTCAGAATTTAATTTCCTTTACTTGTTTATGTCAAGCAGAAGTCACTATAAAGGTCCTGTAACCTTTAGATATTTTGAACCTACAGAAAGTGTTTCACATAGTTACTAAAGTGTCAAATGCTCAGATCTGCTCGCTCCGGGAAGACAATGAGAAAAAAAAAAAGAAACACTGATGATTATAGATCCCAGCAGGCCTGCTGGCATGGATAAATACGCCAACACAAAGACAGGTGGGAGTTGGAGCGAGTGTTCTATAGACATGACACACACTCTCACTCTCTCTCACTCTCTCACTCTCTCTCTCTCTCTCTCTCTCTCTCTCTCTCTCTCTCTGTCTCATGGGGCCTGTCTGCCTCTACCACGCAGGTAAAGGAAGCTGTGACTGTCTGGCAACAATGGTGTGACTTTTTGTCTCCCCGCATGACGCAAGTGTTCCTGTGGATTGGGTCTTTTTTGGCTACCAGCGCTCGTTTCAAAGTTGATGTAAGTTTAGAGAGGTAGCTGAACCACATCCCCATGACACCAAAAACCAACTTGAACTTTTTCCATTATTCGTCTCGTAATTATAAGACAAACGTGTCCTAAAGTCCTCGCACCAGTTTTTCGGGGGGGAACAATGGAAAGTCTCTGTAGACCGCCTTTTGTGCTGAATAATTCATCCTTCCCTGGCAGTTTTAAGTGCCATTAGGCCTGCTACATAATTCACACTCCCCTGTCCATGTAAGTGACGCAGAACTTCTGACAATTCTTTCATTAGGCTGTGGACCAAAAGTCGTCTACAAGAGATACGACTGCACTGGCTTCCTTACAAACAGGCCTGAGAATAATTTTTTCAGGAGTCCAAAAGGGGAGGTAAACTCACTCACAGCATTCACTGCTGACATTCTTTTAATGCTTACCTTTTACTACTTCTACTTTGTTTTAATTTTAGTTTTTCTTTTCCAAAATGTAATAGCACAGGCAGACTCTTCACACACTAGAGCATGTCTGAAATAAGTGTCAGAGCTGAAACCAACATGTAAATATGAAATAAATGCTCAAACATGTAGCTAGGTGTAATGTTAGAGACCACAGAAGTGGTTCAAGCCTGTTTTCTCAACATTACTCTATAAGCCTCCAAAACTGAACAACCAATATAATATGTCAATTTGAAGCTATGATTCCCTGCTTTCAGAAGACATGAAAAAAACGAAAATTCAAAAAGAAAACAAAATCCAATGGCAGTCTCTCAGTCAAATTTGGTCACATATTGTATGCTAATATTGTATGCTATTCTTTATGCTTTGTTGATTAATTGAATACATAGCCTTTTTTTTGGTGCTATATAGCCTTATATAGCACATAGTGCTATATAAGGCCCACACACACACACACACACACACACACACACACACACACACACACACACACACACACACA
Organism: Protomyctophum parallelum; assembly: GCF_964188405.1. Taxonomy (NCBI): domain Eukaryota; kingdom Metazoa; phylum Chordata; class Actinopteri; order Myctophiformes; family Myctophidae; genus Protomyctophum; species Protomyctophum parallelum. Next base: position 40,743,192 of record NC_139700.1, read on the forward strand.
CACTCTCTCTCTCTCTCCGCCCCGAGGTTTGCTGCAGTCAGACGTGTAAATGTTCCCTGTTGAGCCAGTCAGACGGTGGACTCTGCAGAGGGAGACGTCGTACACCGTGTGCACTGCAACATAAAAAGCGCTGAGCTTTCCCTTCCGCGTGGCCAGGCACCGAGGGCTGTTTGATGAGCGACAACGGTGGGATGTGAGAGAGAGGCAGGAGATCAGAACCGCATGGCGTATGGAGGGCGTGGAGTGGTTCTCAAACCCCTTTTGGTGCTTTGAGGATTATGTTATACTTTACGTTATACTTTAGCTATTGAGAAATAGCAGATCTACAAGCTCATAGCGCGGCACCGAGTGCCGCGCTACGAGCTTGTAGATCTGCTATTTTTGGAAAAATCGTGAAAATGCGGTGCAAATCTTTGAATGTACTGTATATTCTTTCAGTGTGAACGTTTTTAACTCAAATCTTTGCTTCTGGGGGGGAGGGGTCCCTGAAACAACATATTTTCAGATGGGGGTCCGCAGCCAAATACAGATCATTCTGGGTGTTCCTTGACATGAAAAAGGTTGAGCTCCACTGACATAGAAACATGTCAGGATTTAGAAGACATTTGTAGAATCGTCATCAGGTCTAAATGGGTTAATTCCCAAGAACCCCCATAACTCTAGGAGCGTCCCAAATGGACCCGTAAAGGGTCCATCTGTGAGTTGCAGACCCGAAAGGGTCTATTTGGAACCGCCTCAAGGAACTCTATAAAGGTCCCTGCACACTGGGTGAAATGCGTGGCATGCATGCAGACACATACGCCAGAGCCGTTGAAGGAGAGAAAGACTCTTCGCAGAAGTGTTTTGGAACTATACAGAGTAAAGGTTTTGTCTGTGGTGCACGTTCAGGTAAATGTACCTTGTGCTTGTGCGTGTGCGTGCGTGCGTGTGTGCGTGCGTGTGTGTGACTCACGCTGAGTAGCAGGCACTTGTTCTCCTTGATGGCGCCCAGACAACCGAGGAAGCCCGTAACCATGACGATGGCGCCTATTGCGATGACCATGTTGGCGGCAGAGAGCGAGGGGAAGGAGGGCGAGAAGGTGGCGAAGCTGCCCTGGGAGACAGACAGCCAGATGCCCACACCCAGCAGCCCACAGCCACATAGCTGAGGAGAGAGAGAGGAGAGCAAACATGAGTGAGAGAGTACACAGAGAGTACACACATACACACACACACACACACACACACACACACACACACACACACACACATTACTATACTATGTCTGTATAGTAATACTGTATAATACGACATTGCTATATACTTTTGTGAGGACATCTGACATTTAAGAATCACAATCAGTCTATTGTCTTCAGAGACAAGACAACCTTCAAAAAAGTATTCACAGTAAAAGAAGGGTGAAATGCTTTTGCCAGGGTACCTCATTAACACCAGCACTATATAAACGTTTTTAATTTGAAAAGCCTATGTTCCTTTCACTAAAACATCCCTTTGTGCCATCAAACGACCATTTATCTTTTTATTATACTTATGGGAACACCATGCCCACATGCACGCACGCACGCAGGCACGCACGCACACATATAAGCAACATAAATAAGGCGGTCAATACAGCCTCTGAGAGAGATAGAAAAACAACAACAGCCTATGAGCTGGATGTGTGCTGGAAGGAGATGACTTTAAAACGACAACACTCCATATATTGAACCATGCCTTCAAGGACTTGGCCCACTCATTTTATTCCATCCACTCCAAATCTCTTAGCTGTAAATACACACACACACACACAACAATATTTTCGGATGGGACGCTGCAGACAAATTGACTTTGTTTACTGGCAGTGTACACAAGAAGGTCCGTATTGATCACATAGTGTATAGCAATTTGCGTGATGCATGGATACAATCTGTACGAGTAATATAAAGAAATGTGTTTTGCTGAAATCGGCCTCGTGGTGGCACTATAACAGGCCATTGTGGAAAATTGGGGCAGAGGTTTGCCGTTGGCATCCAGCGAGTGTGTGTGCACAGTTTGGCATCGACCGGGCCAACGGTGCCGGAGATTAGCTGTACGCTAATCTAATAAAGTCCCCCACACATGTAAAGCGTCTTTGGGTATCAAGAAAAGCGCTATATAAGTCCCAGAAATTATAATTATTATTACGCAGACGGACGGACGGACGGACGGACGGACGCACGCATGCACGCACGCACACACACACACACACACACACACGCATGAGCGCACGCACACACACACACGGACGGACGGACGGACGGACGGAGTGCAAAACATACTCTCTCCCCATGCCTTCGGCCTGCTTGAAATAATACTCTTCAGTCTTCAGAAAAAAACCTGTAGTGGATTTAGGCTGCTGCTGGTTCACAACGCCAGGTCCGGGGAAAACCGTGTGTCGACTACTATTACTACAGCTCTGTAACTCATTTCTTTTGTTTTTATTTTGTTTATTGATAAGCACAGTTATTCAAACCGTCATACAGCAGAGCCGGGAGGAGAGAGATCATCATAGTCATGAGTATGAGTGTCAAATGCAACTAAAACGATAGAAATGTGAAAATAGCAGATCTACAAGCTAATAGCGAGTGGCATTGTGGCACGCTGTGAGCTTGTAGATGTGCTATACACTATTACTCATATTTGTTTGAACATTTCTAGGAAATATTTATACTTATATACCGTTATAGTTTTAATTATTTAAAACTTTATTTGAACTTTTCAATACTTCAGTCATCCTAGACTTTGACAGAGGAACTTTAATTTTGTAGTTGACTCTAAGGGCCGATTCATACTCCTATTTTAGAGCAGAATAAAAGTCGGTTCGGCGCTGTAGAGCCTACAATGTGACGTCATTTGAGGTTCGGTGGGGGGGGGGGGGGGGGGGGGTACCGTCCTAAAGTCGGCTCTTCGGTGCTACTGAAAATTTCTGACGAGCCGAAATCATTTCGGCACTACAGCGCCGAAACAGCTGTAAAATAGGAGTATGAATCGCCCCTAAGTCGAGTAAAATAACTAACTCCGCAAGCTGCGTCTCAGTTTATGGAAGGCCTTGATTGGCAAGAGTGCATGGATGCCTTGCCCCATCTATCAGAGAAGAGCACCATGGTGGCCCGCTCAGTGAAATAAAAGCCAGGGAGGTAAAGTGGGGACAGTTTCCCGGCCGTGCCCTTAATGGAATGAAATATCCAATGCTGCCCTGTCATGAATAACAATTCCTGATGAGGTAAAATATGAGCAGCGTTGGTAAATCATATCCCAGCTCTTGGCCTTTCACAATAACACTCCATTCCTTTTTTCTGCCTTTCGCAGCATCCTCGCACCAGAGACCCAGAACGCATTAACACCTGTCAGTGATATGGAGTCTGTAATGTATATATAAGCAAACATGTACGTGCGTGTGTGCGTGTGTGTGTGTGTGTGTGTGTGTGTGTGTGTGTGTGTGTGTGTGTGTGTGTGTGTGTGTGTGTGTGCCACGTGCACCTGTATTACCATACTTGTGAGGACCAAATGTCTGTCTGTGAGAAGTTAGGATTAGACATTTAGAGGTTTAGCGGTTGGAGTTTTCCTCAATTTGAATTGAGTTGTGCATCAATGTCACACATTCACTATTTCTAGGCTATTTTGAGCTATTTTCAATGCTGTCCTAACATGTCATCACAAGTAGGCTATAGTAACTGCGTGCCCGTACGCGTACCCGATTCAGCGACACCACAATTTATACTCCAACAAACTACCACATTCTTATGATGTGGATTTGTTTGAGTGGTGCTAGCAACTCCTATAGGCAGCTATGTGTGTCCCTGTGTCCCTCTGTCTGTCAGTCCGTGTATGGAAATAGCGTTTGTTGACCACCAAGTGCCACTGTTGCACACGCGCACAGACAAACAGACACAGACACAGACACAGACACAGACACACACACACACACACACACACACACACACACACACACACACACACACACACACACACACACACACACACACCAGAAAGCACCAAAGCTCCAGTAAAAGTGACTCAGGCTTATCCCGTTAAAACCGACAAAGCATCCATGTCATTTTTGGATTTTAGCCGTTGGCTTTACAAAAAATAGTAGACACACAAGCTCACAGTGCGCCACTTCGTGCAGTGCTGCGAGCTCGTAGATGTTTTTGAAATATCTTAGAAGTGTGAGAACTACTGATTTAGAAGGCCTTTTGGAGAATTGGGTCCTCAGGCCTGAATGGGTTATATAAGGTATACAGCTGATGATATATGGGAGTAATTTTGAGCTGGGTGTGTTTGTGCATCTTACATCAGTGGAGAGACGAGAACAGAGAATGGGGAAAAGATGGGGGAGTCCATTGGTGCGGCGCAAGGTGGTCTGAAGTCTAATGAGTCCTGCAGGACTTGGATAAAACATTAAAAACGTTGAGCGGTCCAAGAGTGCAACCAACCAACAAGCCCTGAAGGGTCTGTTCTTATACTCAGATAACCGACCCGCCCTCTCATTAACCTGTGATCTCCTACTGTACGGAGGATGATTTACAGGGCCTCGTGGGGCCTTGCCTCCACAGATGATAGTGTCACGTATACGCAGGTCTGGCAAACACGGAGAACACTACGTTTTATATATCGCCACTGTCAGGTGGAAACCTTATGTACACATATGTGCAAACCTGTTTCTTTTCAGGGCTATTTTCACGTTTGCATGACAGTGTCGTAAAACAAAATAAAGCAGGGCATTATGAAAAAAATCACCCACTTGTGTGAAGTGAGAGGTCATCCACCACCGGGTTTGTCTCTATCTATCTATCTATCTATCTATCTATCTATCTATCTATCTATCTCTGTAGGTATCTTTCTGGTAAGCAGACCAATCACAGCACAGCCCATGCTGCTACGTGAACACATAGCGAACCACAAGGCCCAAGCTCTGTGAATAAGGGTTATATAACGTATAAACACAATGCTCACATTAGCACATAAGCAACACTGGTGATGTGTTGGGAATTGTTCAAGATATAGCATTCATGTAAAAGTACCAAGGAATGCAACTGTTCCACTAAAGTAACACATGCGGTGTCCACATGACACCATGATTTGTTGTCAGGTGAGCGGCAAAGCAATGTGAAACCATTATAACGAGGCTGTCTGAGAATCTGTGATATGCACTCCTCTGTGTTCTGTTATCATCGAAGAGACCCGGAGACAAAACAGTGAATGAGTCGGGATGAAAAAAACAAAACAGAAGCCGTGCTTTGAAATGTTTTCCTACAGCGAGTCTGACAGCGGTATCTATGCCTCGACAAACAAAAGGCTGAGAGCTCCTGTCGAGGTCGTAAGATGAAGGCCGGCGTAACAGAGCCTCGGCTACAGCACGTTCACACGGCGAGCGGAGGAGGACTGGCGTTCGTTTAGCTGCAGTTGAGCGCTGCTGCTGCTGCAGGCCTGCTATAGATTTGTCCTCCGCTACAGATGGCTGGGACAAGCTACGAGAGTTACCCTTCAAGTCAAAACAAACACAAGGGGGGAAATGGGAAGAGGATAGAAACAAAAGAAAGGAGACAGAGAGAGAGAGATAGAGAGAGAGAGAGAGAGAGAGAGAGAGAGAGAGAGAGATGGAGCAGGACAAGGATGTAGAATACAATGTAGAATACAACCACCATAGGGGCGACTGTGGCTCAAGAGGTAGAGCAGGTCGTCCAATGATCCATGGGTCGGCGGTTTGAATCCCGGCTCCTCCTGTCTACATGTCGAAGTGTCCTTAGGCAAAGACACTGAACCCCAAATTGCTCCCGATGTGCTGGTTGGTATACCTTGCATGGCTTCCGCCGCAATCGGTGTATGAATGTGTGTGTGTGTGTGTGTGTGCGTATGTGTGTGTGTGAATGGGTGAATGTAATGCACAATCTATGTAAAGCACCTTGGATAAAGGCGCTATATAAATACACCATTTACCATGAAGACTATCTGCACCGTACTGATCTCAGTACATTTACTACATAATAGGCTACATGACATTTGAATGGTTTTCTACATAGTATATTTGATTGCAAACTGACACACATTTATTTATTCTAGCATGCCTATATTTTACTTGCACATATTAGATTAGTGTTTTTTCCTGCACCCTTGCTTAGTCAACATGTTTCCCATGCCGAGAGAGAGAGAGAGAGAGAGAGAGAGAGAGAGAGAGAGAGAGAGAGAGAGAGAGACTGCTATAGAGAAGCCGGTTTGCAGACGGTGTATTTTACGCGTTGTGAGAGTTTTCGAAGCATCCATCGTCTTGTCCCGTTAATAATGCAGAGCCTCCTCGTTGGGGTGGGCGGGGCCCAGCCAGCCTGTGGCTCTTAGTGCGTTTTTAGAGCTCCCTGATTAAACACGGCGAATGAAAACGTCAATTGAAAAAACGCCTTGTAGAAAAGGTCACATCTTTATGCTGAGTGGCTAGTATGCTAAACGAGGCGAGAGGAGTCAGGTGGGAGGGTGGGATCCACTGTGCACACTGATGAAGACATATAGTTTAAATACTAATACTAATATAGCTCAAGTAATGCGGAATGTCATGGACAATAATAATTATCATTCACCACTTTTGAGCGCCGTTTTTACTTTGGCTAGTGGTGCAACCACTCCCAAGGAACAGCAATGTCCGTGTTCACCTATGTGACATTAATGTGTGTGACTATGAGCACCAGTAGGACTATGAGTACCAGTAGGGGCGCTGTTGTGCCAGAAACAGAGAGAGAGATAGTGCTGCACTGTTGCCTGCTAATGAGAGAGAGAGAGAGAGAGAGAGAGAGAGAGAGAGAGAGCAAGAGGAGGGGGAGAGAGGGGAGTTGCACCACTCAGTTCACACGGGTGTAATTTTTTTTTAAATGAATTTGATCATTACTGATTCATAATTATGACAAATTATTAGCCAGAGAATCGAAGCAGCAGGAGTGGTGTAATTGCAGTGGGCGCTATAGCTGCACCGCAGAGAGCTGAGCCAGAAGGCCAAGCAATCTTATAGTTCCTACTACTCACCTGTACGGACAATTAAATACTCAACTCTGAAATGTAAAAAAGTACCTTGCATTTCTACTTAATTACAGATGTACTTAGGTTCTGGTGTGAGGGGCCGGCTGGCTGAGACTGATTTGAGGCCATTAAGGAAAGCAGTGGGGGAGAGAGAGGGATTACCGAATCCAGGTAGGGGAGGGAGATCGTGCCGTTGCCTAATTGTGTTTAATGCCCCCATGTTTCTAAGTGTTGCCAGTGTCTTTAAGTGCCTGTGAAACCATCCGGCGCTCCCTGTCCAATCTGTGTGATCAGCCTCGGAGGCTGCCAGCCAGGACCACAGTATACCACCCCTGCTGCTGCTACCACTGCTGTTACACACACCGTGAATGTTAATGCCGCCCGGCGGAAGGATGGGTGAGCTCTGCTTTAAGTGGCTGTCTGACCTTGACAAGGTAAGGGTTTTCTGCTTTAGCTAAAGCCCTTCCCACTCGAGCAACCTTATCTTCTTTTAATTGTGTGTTTCGTCATCTTATCTTCAGAAATAATGGATCAACAATTACAATTACATACTGTACCACTGAGTATACTTTGTTGCTACAGATTTACTGCCACATTACCAGTATGGTAATTTAATAGTCTGTTTTGCATTTGGATGTTGCCCGCTTGACACCCATTACAGAGATATTATTATTGTTCGCGTGGTTTATTTGGAGAGTTTTAATTGAGGTAGTCTAAGGGCACGGGACTGCAGTTTGTTTCTGGAAAGCCCTTTGAGACTGTGAGTGATTAAGAGCAATGTACTGATACATTACTTTTGTTCAGTTTAGTAAACAACTGAACTTACTTTCCTACAGGTTTCCTACGAGGTTTCCTGGTCTAAATTTTTATCCCACGATTTTGTAACCCAGTTTTTTCTTTTCACCCAGTGCCAATTATCTAATGTAATCCTGGGCGCTACACTTCCTCTGCCAACCTGGGGGGGCAGCGGACTGACCTCATGCCCCCTTCTATGCATGAGGAGTCCAAGCTGCTTCTTTTCACCTGACAGAGGGGAATTTCCCCGGCCGGACGTAGCGTGTGGAAGGGACACGTTATTCCGACCAGTTCCTTTCCCCTCCATCAGGCGCCCCGGCTGGCCAGGGGGAGGTAGTTTTAGAGACCAGGATTACGGCATGTTTTTGTGAGGGTACCTACCCTAGGGGACACGGGGAGAACATGCAAACTCCACACAGAAAGGGAGGTTTCCTGGTCTGTATATGTATATGGTGTATTTGTATTTACGGTACAAGGTACTAGTAGGTAAACACCCCTTCTGTCACTTACTCTACCACCAGCTGCCAGTTTGGTTCCACCAGATGGCTGCTCTCTGTCAGGTACTGGGGATTTGCTCAGAACTTGGTAACAAACACAGTCTTCTCGTGTTATTTAGCACCCCGGTCATGGAATAACCTTCAGAAGAACAACATTTCGGCTTAATAATTTTCTCTCCCCCTGGGCAAGTTCCCCGACAGGATCAACAACAACTGAAAGGGCACAAATTACTTTTCATTTTGGCTGCTGAAATGTAATGTGATGTCTTGTCTCTCTCTGTCTGTGTGTGTGTGTTCTAAACTTCCTCTGAGAAAGCAATGTCCTGAGCAAATCACAAATTGGCTTTCTACCAAAATATCGCACAATAGACCATATTTACACTCTCAACACCCCAATCGACAACCAAATAAACAAACACAAAAGCTAATTATAATCCTGCTTTGTCGATTAAAAAAAAAAAGCATTCGATTCAATTTGGCACGAGGGTCTGATGTACAGCTGACTAACTGTTGGAAAGTGGCATTGGGGGGGGGGGGGGAAACCCATGACATCATAAAATCAATGTACACTAAAATAGGCGAAAAGCACACAAACTTTTTCCCCCAAAGCCGAGGAGTTAGATAAGGATGCAGCCTGAGTCCAACGCTCTTCATCAACGAATTGGCAAAAACGTTAGAACAGTCTACAGCTCCAGGCATATCCTTGGCAAACACATAAATCAAATGCTTCCTTTTCGCAGATGACCTGCTGCTGCTGTCTCCAACCAATGAAGGACTACAGCAGCAACTTTATCTGCACAAATTCTCCCTGACAGTGAACCTAACTAAGACTAAAATCAATAAAACCATGACCTTGAAAAATGGGATAAACAGTAAACACCAAACAGAGACACACATAATTCTGCAAATCCATTCTCTGGACCCAGCGAAAAACACCAAATAATGCGTGCAAAAATGTGCGTGTGTGTGTGTGTGTGTGTGTGTGTGTGTGTGCGCACGCGTGTGTGTGCGCACGCGTGTGTGTGTGTGTGTGTGTGTGTGTGTGTGTGTGTGTGTGTGTGTGTGAAAAAAAACAAAATGGAAAATATTAACTATGTTCCCCCATAAAGTTTTTAACTAAGTGAAATATTATGTTTATGTTCAATTGTTTACCATTTTACCGTATGTTATTTGTTTTTGTTAATTGTGTAATCATGTCATTGTAACATTTCAATTTCAAGGACCGTATAAAACAATTGACTGTCTAAAAACAGTGTTGCTTCCCCATGTGGATCTCTGATCATGTTGATGATGTCATTATTGATCAAATGGGGAAGGGAAGGCAGGATGGGCAGATGAACAGAAACAACCGTCTTCCAGACGGCGGGCTCGCCCCAACACTCACTAGGTATCACACCGTAACAATGCTGTGTTGTTATTAGAGATACTGTTTCAGTATCAGATCGGCCCTTAGTTGGTCACATCGGGTCACATCGGTGAATATGCCAGGATAACCAACGGGGTAAGTGGTTGACACTATGGCAGGTAAATAAAATGTTTGTTCATGTGGAGTTTGCTTTGGAGTTGCCCAAACTGCAAGTGCACATTTGAGTGAGGAGTCTGCTATAAACACAACACGAGATATATAGCTAGACTATAAACACAGTCCCGGTCTGTGGACTTCAAAATAAGTAACATAAAATATTTATTATTCTTTTATTATTATATATATTATTCTCTGGTATCGGGATTCAGTATCGGTATCGGCTAACACAGAAATTGTGGTATCGGGATCGGATCGGAAACGTCATCCCTAGTTGTTCATGTCTTTTACACCAATATCACATTGGCTCCTATAAGCTTTATGGCAGGGTTTTGGCTATTATTAGATGTGCTACGGTATATTTTATAACTGCATATTATATATTCATATGAGTTAGACATTGGCCACCCTAGCTACACAGTAACATCCTTGCAGTAAATTTATCAATTTGTAACTTCCTGAAAAACATCAATGGTTCTCAAACGTATTTGGCCGCCGACCCACCCCTCAAAATATTTGGTTCCAGGGAAGCAAAGATCTGAGTTAAAAAATGTTGACAGGCTGTGAACTTGTATGTCTGCTATTTTTGAATGGCCAAAGTATAAAATGACACAGATGTTTTAACGCTGAGTTGTGCCTGACAATGTGCCTCCATGGGGGGTCGCTTCAAGCTCTGACCTGGTGTCAATCTGTATCAGCTCTCTACCGTGCATCTCAAAATATTTAGTTCCAGGGACCCCCCGGAAGCAAATATCTGAGTTAAAAATGTTCACTTGAAAAATATATACACACACATTGTCTAAGTGGCACGCCATGAGCTTGTATGTCTGCTATTTTTGAATGGCCATAAGTATAAAATTACGCAGGTGCTTTCCCCGGTTTTAAATTAACACTTACTGTCAGGTGTGCCTGACAGTGTGCCTGGGCCTCTTCAAGCTCTGACCTGGTAGGAATCTGCATTACCGTGCATAGTGCATACATCTAGTCTCACTTATGAACCAAGGCTGTGTGGTAGGAATCTGCATCACTGTGCATAGTGCATACATCTAATCTCACTTATGAACCAAGGCTGTGTGCCAGAACCTCTGCTGTCACTGTCCCTTCACTTCCCAGGGTGCAAGTCCCTCATTAAGCGACTTGGGGTGGAACGTTGGGTAGTATAACTTGAGGCTCATGGGGATTACTGCAGACATTTTAACAAGCTCTGCTTTTCCTTCTCCGTTCGGAGTGCACAAACATGAACTTCTGCTGCTGCTGCTAACAAACCACTTGCTGGGAACAGAATAGCAAATCACCAGGCTGTTTTGACTGCCTGAAAGCAATGGTGTTTCATTTAGACTCAAGGTTAGTCCGTGGCAGAAGGCTACCGATGCAGAACAAGTCGCCCTGTGCCGTGACCGTAGAAAACTCGCAGGAAAAGCAAAATGCAGCGAAATACTCTTAACATTGGACAGAGTGCAGTGTTTACACAGTTGAATGTTAACAGCTAATGCAGCACTTGAAATAGAAAGATGCCAATACGCTTGGATGTGACATTAGCTTGCGGAGAGAGTGGAGGTGAGTTTGGAGAACATAAAATATACAACCCTATACCCTTGACAAAGAGGCACACAAGCTAATCTCACAAACCGAGAAAACGATCAGCACAAAATTCCTTTTGCACAGTGCACACAGTACACTAATGCCCGACTTATTACCATACACCACAAATGTATGTACACACTGGCAACAACATTCATTAACTGGAACCACAAGAAGGTGTCAAAGGTTCACAATCATATTATTCATAGTATTCAAAGCTACTCAATTCAAGTAATGGTTATTAAAAATCCTGAAAGCCCTCCATGAAAGACATAAGATATATACCAAAAAGAATCGTCAGGAAAATACAAAAAGAACCCATCTAGGGCAGTTGAAATGTGACAGAACCAGGAGGACAGATGCTGTCACCGCATTCAGTCACACCCACATGAATAGGATCCCATCGACCGGACAGTTTGAGAACAACCTTTGGTGGCACCCGATGATGGATAGCTAGGCCTGTGTGTGTGTGTGTGTGTGTGTGTGTGTGTGTGTGTGTGTGTGTGTGTGTGTGTGTGTGTGTGTGAGTGTGCACGTGCGTGCATGCTACAGATGATTAAGCCAGTTGCAGGGGGACAAAAGAGAGGAGGATGGGAATGTGACCTGACCCTTTGGCCTCTGAGGTTTATCAGTAACCTTGCTCAGTGACACAGTAGCCACCAGTGCACACCACGGTAGCTTGGACTGGCAGAGACGTTCTTAACTTTACAAGAAATTCTCTAAAGGAGAGAATACGAGCACTCACGGACATGTCATTTGGTATGCTGCAGAGCAGACAGCACAACGTATGCGTTTCGGCGTATAGCCTTCGTCAGCGTTATACTATAGTAGTATGTCCGTGAGTGCTGGTATTCTCTCCTTAGAGCATTTCTTGTAAAGTTAACTTTCCTCGACCGCGCAGCCGGTAGGAATGTTCAGAGAAATTAGGACAGATTGGAGTCGTGCGGGCGTCCTTGCTTCAGAGACGTTCTTAACCCATGAACACTAGCATGACTGAAGAAAAAAGGGACACAATAAGACAATAGAATGGTGATGGATGATGATGGTCATGGAAGGGGAACCTTCTGAAAGCTTCATGGGCAAAGATAATAAACTTCAAAATAAAATAAAAACAAACGGAGGCCGATTTTACAGGTGTGCCTTGAACTGCCTTCCGAATTAGTCGTTTTCAAACTTTTTTATTTCATTCAAAATGATTCACACTCTCAATATTTATAAAATGTTCAAAAATTGCAGATGTACAAGCTTTAACGGTTTTAATGGGTTCGGTCCGGGGCTGGGGACCGCCAGGGGTCCTAGATGGGGTCAAGGGGGTCCTCAGTAAACTTGAGTAAAATGTAAGTCCTATTTTATTCTTCGGCTATTCAAAAATATATTCTACAGTGCTACAGACATCCCACTGCCAGGCAGTCTATCTATCCAATTACCACACGTTGCCGTCGGTGGTAGAGAGAGAGAGAGAGAGAGAGAGAGAGAGAGAGAGAGGGGGTGAAAGAAGTGAGAGGAGTGATGCAGTCGGAACGAGAAAGAGGGGTGGACTGACCTCTTCACACCTCAAGCCCATGGGGGGAGGTGGCGAGGGTTGGGTGGGGGGGTTGTTAAATGGGAGAAACCACCAAGAGAGGCGGCTTTTCTGAAATGACTGCTCTATCCCATCATTGGTGGTTCTCAAGGTTGACCACCTCTGTCAGCGAGTTTGGAAAAGCGTTAACAAGATGTAGTGTGTTGTTTGGGGGAAGGGGGAACATGTGTGCGCGGAGGCCGAGCCCGTGACCCTTGTCTATCACCTCGGTTTATTAGGCGTCACTTTACGACCCCGACCGGTGTCATGAGCAAATGACTTGTCAGCGAGGAGGAAGCCATCACACATGTGTGCGTGCTTCCTCACGTGCTTGTGTGTGTGTTCACGCACTCACGCACACACGCACATACACACCACTACTGTCTACTGCAGAGCTCTGCCGTCCAGCAAAGAAAACTGTCTTTTTGTGTAAACGCTTCAACACTATTTTTATAGTTTTCCCCCCCAAAAAAACAACCTAAAAAATGAATGAATAATTCACTATCCATTTGTCAAAAGAAATTATGAACATCGCTAATCTGCAAAGTCACCACACATCGCGGCATACATACTGCGTCTATCTCCACTATTCATCACATGACCAAGTATACTGTAGGGCTTAAAGTGCTTAAGAAAACAGCAGGCATTTCGTCCATTAATGGGGCAATATAATCCATAAGTCCTGACTGCAGCAGGAGATATAGGGATGTATACTTTTATCACATCATGGCTCCGGGGGGCTCCCTGTGCCCTGCTCAACTATACAGCTATGAAGCTGGATTTCCATTTCTGCAACACGCACGCTCTGCTGCGCCTACGAGTGCAGTCAGCACACATTGATTTTGTTCTGAAGTGATGTCATACAGACAAGAGCTGATGCTCCACCTCATGTGGAAGGAGGAGAGTTCTCTTTATGGCCAGAGGTACAGTAGATAGAAGAGTGTATATACTGTAAGTATGTACTGTATGTATTTATGCATGTAAAATATGCATGTATGTACAGTATGTATGTATGTATGTATGTATGTATGTATGTATGTGCATACGTACGTACAGTATGCATGTATCTATTTAAGGCACAGGGCCCAGTACAGTAACTGTCGCTGGAATTGAAGCCCATTTCCTGGTTCTCTAGTATAACAATGTTTGTATGTATTGTATGTATGCATATGCATGTAGTATGTGGATAATGTATGTGTTAACGTGAGGCTAATCTCGTAAACTCGCGGCAGCAGGCCAAGGAAGTGAATCCCTGAGTATATTTAAAATCAATCAATGATTCCATCATCTCTGATCTACTGTCCCACCAGGGAGCCTTTTCTTCCCCCTGATTCTTTGTCACCATGTGACACACACAGCACGTCTGTAGTTTACACGAGTGCTAAATGGTTCACAAACTATGAAAAAAATAAAGTACGAGAAATACAAAGGATCAAAAGAAATGATGGACAACTGGTATTTCCTGCTCATTCACTGAAGTCATTTTAAATTAATGGAAATTCTTTCATATTGTTTTTCTTTAGCTGTGGACTCAAAGGAGCCAGCATTTCTTTCTTCCAGAGAACGTTTATTGATTGACTTGTGAATTGTCAAAAAATAAAATAAAGTGTCTTTTTTTGATAAAAGGTCAAGAGTGAATATCTTTTTTGTTGAGCGAAGCAAAAGCTTAGCCTTAAGTGACAGGGATGGTAAATTAACTTCCACCGTGTTAGTATTCACAATCCATTATGAATTTTAATTGTTACAAAGGTCAGGTTAACAAGCCTGCAACGGCATGATGATAACTATGGCTTCTGACAGCCAAAAGTATAATGAGTTATTTGATAGCTTGGAGTTTATTAGTGCAGTGTTTGCAGTAACAAACAGTAACCTTTGCAGCATCAGTGGCATGTCTTACAGCGTTTCTAAGTTATCGGCCAAAACCCTTATATGTCCCTTATACATATTTAGTAATGTGTAAGTAAGTAAATATGTTATATTTCGTACTACAGTGTCATGCAACATTACCAAAAATATAAATACAAGCTTGTTGCATCACATAGGAATCTGACAGCGGTTCCCAAAACCTTTGGGCCATGCACCCCCTGTTACCTCCCAACCTAGCTGGCCTAACCTACCCCACATGGAAATAAAAATTGCATAAGGTATATAGAGACATATATTTCCTATATATAAATATACTGTATAATGCACATGAACGTGAATATGGCATATATATGCACTATGCATAGGCTATTTTCTCCATATACTTAAAATAAAACCATAGCACCACCATTAGCCTTTTCATGTCACGCACCCCCTAGAAGGTGCTCGCACACCACAAGGGGTGCACGCACCACAGTTTGGGAACCACCGGGCTGCCTACAGTAAAGTAAAGGCTACAGTTTTTTTGAAAATGTCTTTTTTTAAATGCCCAAAATAGAGACGCCAAGTTGAAACTGTCGTTGGGTTTTATAAATGTTGAACCCATTAAATAAATTAACAAGAGGTTGTGACTAAAGAATAAAGTTAAATTAGATCCATTGGAACACAGTTTATTTTCCATGTCCTGTAAAGTAAGTAACGGATTTGCACATAAGGTTTCTGCCTGACAGCAACAATATCCTGCTATTTTTCTTTTTCACAGAATTACTGCGTTATATTTAGCTAAAGCCAACAGCACCCATCTCCATTGTGCCCTGGGCTCAAGTATTTTTGACAGTGGAAAAAAAAATGGATGATCTTTCCAGAACTACTTCACCAGTTGAAATAATATAGCTTATTCTGGGCCAGAATAAGCTAGTTATGATGTGACTTAAGTTGCCTCGATTTATGTTGGTTCATATGGCCTCGATTTATGTTGGTTGAAATCAGGTGAGTCATTGTGCTCAAGTAAACAAAAAAACCCTGCTAGATGAAGTGCCTCCGTTGACTTCCACTT
This sequence comes from Protomyctophum parallelum, assembly GCF_964188405.1. Taxonomy (NCBI): domain Eukaryota; kingdom Metazoa; phylum Chordata; class Actinopteri; order Myctophiformes; family Myctophidae; genus Protomyctophum; species Protomyctophum parallelum. The sequence goes on from NC_139700.1 coordinate 40,759,091, forward strand.
CAATAGCACAATAATCCCAGAACGGTTCTCAGAACCTTTAACATTTTGTCCTTGGAGCTCTCCACTCAGCGCTCACATCTACAGCACTGCACCTCCGGCGGTATAACAAGCATACACGAACAGGGCTTGAGTATATCGCAGAAAGAGAAGCTTCCCTTCTAATAAACAGTACTAATAAAAGTATCGAATCAACCTACAAGGTTAGGTTACAAACAAATCCAGGCACTATTGACTTAGGTTAGTCATGTTAGACTGCAGGCTATCGTGCTCCTAGCACAGTCTCAGCTCTCTCTAAAAAACAACCCCCCCCCCCATCTCGTTATGTTCCTGGAAGCTGCATGGATCCTCGTTCCTTGTTGACTATCGTACAAGCCGACGTGAGTTGGATTACCGGTAAATTATTCACAGGGCCCTGCGAGGTGGGCTGCGGGAAACAGTGCTCTCAGGCAGAGAATAAACATGCCGACATGGCTTCAGGCCCCCAAACAGCCGCAGAGTTTAAGATTAAAAAGCATGTATCTTCCTTATTAAAGTTTCATCCGCCTACCGTGGAATCTCAGCGGATTCAAGCACACAACATTTTAGATTGAAAATTGAAAAAAAAAAAATATATACATGATTGCCGGAGGATGTGTGGATGTCCAGGGAACATGTGTTGGGCTTGTTATTTGTGCTGGATTCATTGTTTTCATCCGGTCAAAACTAGAGTTTCTTTGTAAACCGACTTCCATTTGGTCTCTGGAGATCTGAAGTACATCCGTCCAAAGCCGGTCATCTCAAAGAGGGGGATGGAGGCTGCGGTGCAGATAATATATACATGATGCCATCCATTCTGTTCCCTCCCTGCTTGCTACACAGGCTCAGTCATGCATCCAGACTGTGATGGTTCTGTGATGAGCCCTTCACAAGAGTTCAGTTCTATCGCACTCTTTCTCTCACATACAGAAAAACACAAATGTGTGCATGCACACACACATACATCATCGTGAGATCATCACAGATAGGGCAAATTCACCACTGAATCAAGCTTTTATTTTTTATTTTTCCACTGTTTTATGATTAATTTCAGTTAGGTCAGTGTAAAACACGCAAGTGACTCTTCTTTCTGAATGATGTACTGTGTGCATTCTTCTTTGCACAAAAAGCAGGAACTAAGGATGGAAACTTTACAGCTTTTTGACAATTAAATTAAATAAGTCCATGGAGGTCTAGAAACAAGTGTGCAAATGTCCTTCCTTATCCTTGATGTTTGCTTTGATGTCTCGAAGTCCAGCAGCTGGCCTAGATACAGGCAAAAGATATGCACACAATCTTCTCTGTTAACGGCATAAAAGCCTTCTCTGTTAAAGGCATAAAATAACTTCTGAAAAAAGTTCCTTTTGCAGAAGCTTATGTGTGTGGCTCTAGCCTGTAGGCAAACCTTTTTAATTTGTCTTGTTCTTATTTCATTAAAACCCAGCGTTATCATGTGCATATTATACTGACTCTGTTGAACGGTCTATAGCGGATTGAACGGAAAACCCTCAAGTGCTTCAAATATTCATGGAGAACGGGCGGCGAGAGAGAGAGAGAGGAGGAGGACCACGTCGCCCCATGACTGGAGCCAGCGAGTTCTGCTCGCCACAGCTGCGATGGAGAGCAGAGAGAAGAGACGTGATGCAGCGGACAGAATGAAGAGCCCTGGGGCTGAGTCAGCCATGGAGCCAAGACACAGTCACGTGCTGCCACAGGACTAACAATCCCCCCTTCCATGTCCCTATAAAATGAACCCCAGACAGCCCAAAGCAAAGACCACCGCAAGACCAAGCACAAGTACACCTCGTGGTTGTCTTGGAGTGGTTGTACTGTCTGTAGCTTAAAACCCATTTAGGCCTGACCTCAAAATTAAATCCTCCAGTTTTCTGAAATAAATATTTTCACGATTTTTCAAAAATAGCAGACCTACAAGCTCGTAGCGCGCCACTCGGTGGCACGCTATGAGCTTGTAGATCTGCTATTTTTCAATAGCTAAATTATAACATTATGTTTAAAACACCAAAAGGGGTTCCCGCCCCAAAATGGGTTAGTGTAGTGGCTCTCAAACTTCTTTGGCTCATGAGGACACCCCTGTAAATAGCTTTTTTCATCCACGGCACTACTGAATTATAGCACATGTTTACATCTATGTCATATTACAGTACATAAATATGTAAATCCTTCCCCCTAAGCTACAGTATGTACAGTATTATGACTTGAGATTATATCAGTTTTCATTATAGGACAGGATTGAAATGAACTTAATATACTTGATGTTTAATCACTTGAAACCCAGCATCCCTATTCTGGGATTCTGTGATCTACAAGCTCACGTGATGTGAGCTTTTTCATGAACGGCTTGCCGTCTTCCTCATGCAGCCAACGAGGCATGCACACACCACACATTTGGTCCAGAGAAAATAATATCTGACGCTGTCCTTCTGCCAAGCTTTATCCATGCCTAAAAGAAACCTCAGAGGCTGGCAGACGGTTGGACATACTCCCATGGAGTTTTCTCTGCGTGGCGAAGAGCCGTGTGGTGACTATGCTGCCTCAGCAGAGCAGACACATACTGTAGAGTAGAGCAAAGCGAGGGGAATGGTGTAAGACAACTCTTAAGAGACCTCACTTATTCACAGGGCAGCGAGCCTGGAGCAGAGGGCCAGCCCAGAGGCCTCTCAGCACTCCGTAACACTGTCACACACTGCCAATACTGTGAAAGAACAGCTAATTGTGTAGGAGTAAAACCCATACTGTATACAGCCATGCCTCTCACAATCGACACCATCCAAGGGTCAAGATCGTGAGGTCAGGTTTTAACAGGGGAGGAGAGAAGAACAACTTTATAATAACAATAATCCTTATTGTCCCAAAGGACCACCCATCGGTGGAGTGCTGAACTGCAGGGAAATAATGGGATCGACGTTTTAAAAGCACTTGTACATGAGAGTGGGGATGGAATTCGCACTGATCCGCCCAGAGGGAGAATTCCCGATCTCTGCAGTTTCTGTTTTTTATTAGACGGCGAAATCGCCATCCCCTCCGGTCATCTGCCGTATCTACTGGAGACGATCCACTGACAGAGCTGTCCATATGGCTACGTACAGTATGTGTGGACATATGGACATATATAGGGAAGGGAAGCAACACAAACAACAACCCCAACAGCATTCATTTTCCTTTCATACACGAGGAGAGGAAAAAACAAACACCACAGACTGCATGTTTCAAGTTCAAAATTGCTGACTTTAAATGAAAGAAACAACAGAACTGGGAATGTCTCTTTGGAATATGAGTGAGAATGTGTGCCTTCAAAATAATGTTTGTTTTTTCCCCCTTCAAAGCAACATACAGTAGTCACCATTTCTACCTACAAGGTCAAAAACAAAAGAAGCAGGCTGTTACAGTGTAGCTGCACAGGGAGGAAACGCAGCACTAAGTGCGTGTGTCTGTGTGTGCGTGCATGGGGAGTGCGTGTGTGCATGCATTGTCTCATTTCATATTTAGAGCCATGGATGGATGGGTGGCCTGTCTCGCTGCAGGACCAGATGAAAGAAAGGCGATCTGACCTCTTGCCATACAAACACAGCATTCATCAGAGGAGCTGTCATAAGCAAATAGCCTATAGTGTTTCAGCGCGGCGTGATGGAGCCTCACTAGCACACTGAGACTGAGCAGCAGGGAAGGGATTCCATTTTACCAGAGGGTGTAGTGGTAGTGTATAATATACATGGTAGTGCTGGCTGGCATCCAAAAAACGACACGTGATTGGAACCGGACTGAATAGTGACTGAATGCCGAAAACGTGTCGCAATGCGACTGCGACACGTTTGTTGCATTGAGACACGTTGTGTCTGCTATTTTCTGCACGACACGTGTGCGTCTAAGTATAGTACGCGCTTAAGTGGTTACCTGCGGAAGGTGCGTTTTTATTTCCATGTTTGTTTTTGTCTGGCGTCTGGTTTGAGATTAATTGCACTGCTTTAATGCCTTGTGTTTTGTTTTTAATCTCACTATATGTAAAGCACTTTGTGAGATCTCTCTGCGAGAAGTGCTATATAAATAAAAAGGAACTTAATTGATTAGTTGATACAAACATTGGGGGGGGGGGGGGATTTCAAAAGACGCACTCGAATGTCACATTAATAGAAAATTTAATCAATAGAATAATCGCTATAGAAAATATTAATGGGCCCGCACGGCTAATGTAGAGGTCTGGGCACCTAGGCTGCCAATGCCTGTCATGGGTTTGAATCCTGATCGTGATGACCATTGCTGTGTGTCTACTCCCCATCTCTCTACCAATGTCCTGTCAGTGTGTGTACACTGTACACTGATTAATGAAGAAAACAAAATTGCTGCATGTATAGGAAGTTAGGAACTGCTCGTCTTCAGGAGACAAGACGAGGAGGCCAAACGCATTCCACGCGTTATAGTATAATTGACAAGATACCGTGACTGCCAGGATTGTTACCTTTGGAGCATATATGCCAAAGTATTTGCGCCGCCGCCGTTGATCAATGTAAATCCGCTTGAAAACAGTCATGATTCGTTATTGAGCTGACAAAAAAAGCCACTTCTGTGATCCGGGTCACAGACAAAGAGCAAAGCGAGCCAAGATGAAAAAGAAGCAGAAAGTAAATAAAATAGTGAACATCAAATATGCTCATTCCTGGAGTAGCGTAGAGGTGCTCCAAGAATAAACACGTATGTGTTTTCGCAAATGCTATTTGGTGGTTGGAAACACTCGTGTTACACAACGCCAAGCATTATCCAGTCCCCGGGGGGGGGAGGGGAAGAAGACGCAAAATATATGCACATCCACTTAAAACAAGAGCGCTAGGAAGACACTCTATTGCCAAGAAAGAGGATACTCACATTTTAAGAACACAATAATCAATAGTCACTTTACATTCCATGCCAGAGGCTATAAAGGTCTATTCTTCCTCCTTTGAGGGTTTCATAATATACACTTTTGTTTGCTCAGAATAAATAATTCACTGCACATTATTTTGCAGCAGGCTGGGAAGAAAAGAAGAAACGGGGAGAGGTTTTCTAAAGCCACTACATGGTCCCTCTGCCGCGAGGATATATACTGTATCGGTTGGCCTTAAAGCTCAGTATTGAACTCACTGCCAATCAGCGGCCTGCATCGTCCCTTAATTACTGTACCTTACTTTCCCTCCACCCTTTTCGTATGCTGCGGGGAACCACAGCTCCTCGGCCCCCCAGCTGTGAGCCTGTGACTTAATACATCCTACACACTATCGGGCTCAATCGAGCAAGCAACCTGCTGACACGACAGAACCGAGCAGTAACAAGCTCTGGGAATACCGCACGACTTCTGAACATGTGTGAATGCACCGTGGGATGGAAAACCCAACATGCATGCGCACACCCACACAAACACGTGTCGTATACGACACACTCGCACAGAAACACATACACGCGCATATACTGTACGCATGGCACGCTCATTTTCACTAAAGCTGCAAAATTGACCTTATTTTCTGGATGTGTGGCGCCGCCGGGCCTCAATCTGTAGATAATAAACTTGGTGTGCGTTGAGAGAATAAGGCTTTACATTAGCCAATACACACAGGCAATCTGTATTCATGAAAGTGCGGTGTGTGTGTGTGTGTGTGTGTGTGTGTGCCGTTTTGAATGTTGATGACGCCTTGTCGGTATACCGACTATACCGGATTCCACCAGGCGAGAGGAAGTGATTCTAATCCACCTCTCTGGCACCAACAGTCACAGAGTGGTGTCTAAAGGCCAGGATAACGTTGCCCATCCATCATTATGAAAAGCCATTCCACAACACAGACAGCACGGTGAGATGGAGGTGGAGCAATCATATAGAATAGCTGTAGATAAAGAGTCACAATGCTTACAGAGAAGAAAAGATTCCGGGAGACACACATAACCATTGCAGGTCTATATAATATGGTGTATGGCGACATCGATTTTGAAAATGTTGAATGAATTTCTTGGAAAATAGTTTGAAAATGTTTGCCGGTAATAAAAGCACAATTAGTCTGCGGAAGAGTCAAGATGCTCAACACATCACCCACCATTAAAAACTATGAGAGCATGATCCGATGTGCGGACGTTTTTTTCTGATTTGAGTGGTTCTTCTGTCCAGCGCCTGGGATTTGCATCATTCTGATGCGTGTGCTTTGTTAACTTCTCTGCGTGAAGCAAGACTGAGAAACACAGTGCAGTCAAGCAGCGTGGTTGGTGTCCAAATGGGACGAATGTCAAACTTTCTTCAATGGCTTTTCCCTTTTTTTATATATATAATTTTTATCCCACAATGTTGTAACCCATTTTTCACCCCTGTGTCAATTATCTAATGCTCTACACACCCTCCACCAAACTGGGGAGAGCAACAGACTTGAACTCATGCTTCCTTCATGCCCAAGTTGCTCCTTTACACCTGACAGGGGGGAGTTTCCCTTCAATGGCTTTTCTATAGCAGCCATATGGTGGAGTCATAATTGGGGTTCCCTGTGGCTGTTGGAGCAGACATCTCCCTTGATTCACATGGACTTCACTAGAACCTTCCAAACCGCTTTGTGAATATTAGGGGAAAAATTGGCGTAGGACTGGAGACGCCAGATGAACCAGCATTTCTCCAATATTCAAAAAGCCTGTGTTAACACCGGGAAATTGAATCCTTTCCTGTGCTAGGTTTGCCATAGTATGTTGTTTTCATGGGACTAATATACCGCAAATTGCATGCTTCATTCCGCTAATTCACCTTCCTCTTGCGATAAATAAATAAATATATACTATTGCTGCATAGAAAAGATAGAAGTTATTGTTATAACTTCTGTCCATAGCTAGAACTGGTTGCTTAAAGTATTTCTCTTGCATAATCTGCCAACTGTGCATGCCACTTCTCAAGGCCTGCTGCAGTGGCCACTGTCCAGGCGGGAATACATTGATCAGCGCATGGGGAGACAGGAGGACTATTACAATGCTCGATTATATGATGATGAAATGAGCTTCCGTGCCATTGCCGCCGATAAGCCAGAGTTATGCTTTGTTCCTCGCGTGGGTGTCGTTGCATGGAAAATAGCAGACGACATTGTAGTAGACCCTCTCTCCCAGAAGAAAGTACAATTTCTTTATTTCTTTAGCCAGATGAGCCAGCCCTATGATTGATTGGTGGCTTGTTGTGAAGCAAAAATGAAATCCTTGTGATGTTAAAAGGATAAACGAGTGATGCTAACAAGTGAAATTGGATGTGATGACACAAATAATTGAGCAGACATGCAACATCGGAACTGGAACATTACACAATTGAAGCTGATAAACGGGTATACTCTCTCGCCATTGGCAACCCATCTGAAAACATTTATTTTCAGTTCATTAAACAGATGTTACTGAACAACTCTTTTGGAACGGTGCTTAAACAATTTAACAACCACTTTCCCTACATTAAAATACATGAATACAATTACATGAGAGTAAGAAGATGGAATGAAACCATATCAATTATGAAATGTGCAGTAGAAGGATTGCACTGAAATAGGCATCAGAAGTGGTTGGAATGCATGAGGACCTGTTGCGAGCACCTGTTCTCTGGGGAGAACAGGAACAATCCTTTTAGCTCATCCCTCAGCTCAGGATGCCCTGCGGTCCTGGAAAGTCTCCCAGGCTGCAGGAGGACATTGGAGTGATCAATCACCTCCTGGTTGGACCACCGCTGTACCCATCCAAGGTGGGCTGATGTACGTGGTCTGCAGAATTGTTGACTGCACATATTGTGAGCTTGTAGTTATGCTATGTTTCGATGTGGGACACGTTGTACTCCAAAGTATGAATGAGGTCTTAATGCGGTTTCGTTTCATCACAAGTCTTTGTTCTGATTTGAACTAAGCTTTAGGTAGATATAGAAAGCACTGAAGGCTTTTTAACGGTTGTAATTGCCTTCTCGGGGGAAAGGGAACAACTATCGGTCGGCCAAGGGCGCTCCGTCTTGCCCGCCAAGTTTGCCAAATGGGCTTTGGATTCCCTGCCCGGCCGGCTCAGCTGTGATGACAGTTGGTCAAAGTATTGAGATTTCAAACAATTAGCAATCAGCGACCAAGATGATGCTGTACCGCAGAGTCATCCCAGAGACAAATGCACAGATGAATATGCCCAGTTAAATCTAAACTGCTCTCTGTGATAGAAGCCACTTCAAGATGCGCAATGGCTGCAAATGCAATGGCTATAAAAATGTGTTTACACGCATTAAGTTGAAGGATATAATAACTATGTTGCGGGGCTACGGGGTTATAGAAGGACGTCTGCTTGAGGCTTACACAGCCTACAGCTATAGGAAACAGATATGTGCAAGTACTGTAAAGGGTGTGCAAATTGTAGAATAAATATGAATGCACAATACAATTACTATCACATTTACAAATAACATAACGAGTGAGTGAGTGAGTGAGTGAGTGTGAGAGAGAGAGAGAGAGACATTATGAGCTTGTAGATCGGCTATTTTCACCAAATGTTCACCCCCCAGAACAGAGACACTATAGGGCGTGTATGTGGTTAAATTTCACTCGTATTGTGAGGACTGACCATCTCCTCTTTGCTCTATCCCTGACCCAGCACTGACCATCTCCTCTTTGCTCTATCCCTGACCCAGCACTGACCATCTCCTCTTTGCTCTATCCCTGACCCAGCACTGACCATCTCCTCTTAAACTATCTGTGTCCCAGCAATGTGAATGTTACCACCTCCTCCGTCTTCATCATCAAGACTGTTTTCATATACTGTATTATGTCGCCATATACTATAAGTACCATATATATATATATATATATATACTAGAGGTACCATAAGAAAACCAAAAGAAACACTGTGCCCTACAAAAGAAACAATACAATTTCCTGAAAACTCAAAAGGCCTAGAAGAGTTAAAAAAGTAGACTACAGACAGAGAGAACAAAAAATAATGAAATGCCCCCAAGAAGGGACAAGTTTGTTGCTACAGTATGGTACTATTCTTGGAGTTGCTCTGACCGTAAGAACAAAGCGATGTTCTTGGAGACGATGTGTGTGCTTTATACTCAGGCTGCATGTGCGACGGCCTGGAGCACCAAAAATAACGATGTGTCGTGAAGTCAAATCAGGCCTCAGACTGCTAAGAGCTAAACAGTATGCGTATGTGCAACTCCACAGCGTGTGTGTGTGTGTGCGCGCGCGCGTATGTGCACGTGCATGCCTGTGTGACTTCTTACAGCTTTCTCTCAAAAACTCTGACCTTCAGGCAGTGCTTAAGAGTCTAAGAAAGACTAATTCAAACGTCTCTCATTCGCCACTTGCACTCGACACAAGTGCACATGCGTGCGTGTGCAAGTGTGTGAACACACACGCACACATACCCCCCCCCCCCCCCCCCCACCCCACCCAAACGCAAGCAAGGGGCGCACCACCCGAAGATGCACTACCAAAAGAAAAGTCCATGAGAGAAAACAATCTATCATCACAAGTCCAATAGGTCCAGTCCCGCCTCCGTTGCCTGATATAAAGGTCAGGTTTAATAGCTGTGGAATGGTGCAGACAGGCTGCCTTACTGCCTCTCCCCTCCATTCCATCCCGGCCCCATTCCCCCTCCCTCCCCCCGTCCCTAAATGGCTCAATGGAGGCATCCTTCCATATAAGCCACCCCACCACCCCCATATCTTCTTAATGTAATGGGCGACACACAGGGACACATTACAAACAGTGAGACATCAATCCATATACAGCCTGTAATGATGTAGAGTACTTGAGAGGCGTAATGTGCGTACGCAAGCAACCAGGCACAGTCAATGAGACAAGGAGATGGAGAGAGAGAGGGGGGAGCGAGAGAAAGGGGGAGAGAGGCAAAAGAGATGGAGGGGGGAAAGGGGGTACAGAGAGAAAAAGGGGAGAAAGATGGAGGGAGGAGAGAAAAAGCGAGCGAGTGGGTGCGATAAAGAGAGAGAGAAGGGGGATAGAGAGAGAAGTAAATAGGAAGAGAGAGAGAGAGAGAGAGAGAGAGAGAGAGAGAGAGAGGTGGTCATGTTCAACAGCAATGTTCCGTTGAGTGATACTCTGCAATATGACTCCATGTATGACCTCCACTGAACAGTGTAGAAACGCTGAGGGCCAGCCATCCCATCAACTCCCTGAACACCCCTCTCTCCCTCTGACCTGCCCTGAACACCCCTCCCCCCCCCCCCTGACCTGCCCTAAATGAATGACAGCCGAGTAGAGCACGCATTCAACTTAATTCAAGTAGCACATGCACATGATGTATATAGATAGTACACATACAGGAATGCACAAGACGTCCTCCCATGAGCTTCAGCACCACCTGCACCGACTCCCACATGAGAGCTTAAAACTAGGAGGGCCATGACATGGGCGTCACTATATCCCGATTTATAACAGTACACGTCCAACAAATTATACTGACCTTCCAGATCTGCAGATAAAAGCTCTAAAGGGCATGGTATACGTATTGCGTACTTCCTTGTGCACGTGCTTTTGCACGTGTTTTCGGGTGCTCGACAAGGGCGCTCAACGTATGAAGTATAAACATGAATCCAGCTTTACCTTTGCTGTGTTTCGCTCCTATACGGCCGTTGCTGCAGTGACACCTGAATTTACCCCACCAGGAGATCAATAATGAAACAGGATCCCCCCCGCGGTGATATGGAGAAAATGCGGTATCTGTCCGTTTTCTCTGACGCCGCTTAAAATTGCAGAGTAGCGGTCCGACTGGGGGGGGGGGGGGGGGGGGGGGGGTTTGGATCGATCTGTTGCTGTGAGAACGGCAGCTGAATAAATCAATGCTCATTAGGGGCGGCGTTGGAGGTGAGAGAAAACAAATATATTCTATACCACTGTGCATTCCGTGTAAAGTCCTAACAGCTCATGAATTATGTTCACGAGAATCCTGCGGAAATCTCACGCTTCTAACGTTATGTCCGTCCACTCCCCAGTGACCGCCGGCAAAGGTTTGGAGGCCCGCTCCACCATGTTTGTAGAGCTGGGAAGTGAAGGCTGCTGCGTTGGCTAGTGGGGCTATACTATACCACATGGGGAGGAGACCATTGGGGCTAATAAATGAAAAAACACTGAGAAGCATACTGTACTTTCGATAGCGGCTCACCCTTCAAAGCAGATTGGTCAAATAGGTAAATTTACTCTGCAGTGCACAGTTGCACACACGTGTGCTTTCGCACCAAGAATAACAACGCTAGGGTTCAATGTGGTAAAATATTTACAGCTATACTCCATCCCACCACAACAACAACAACAACAACAACAACAACAACATGATTTTACAGGCAGTGGTGGACTGCAAAGTACTCAACCCCAGTAGGCCTACTTGAGTCAAAGTATACTTCTGAATCAAATCTTACTCAACTAAAAGACAAAGTCAAATTTGAGTTAAAGCTGCACTCTGTAACTAACCAGGATTTGAATCCGGTTTCCTGAAAGTACTGACATGTTTACCATTGAGGTAATAGTTAGCATCTTTGCATCAGGTCAAAGGTTGTGTCAGATCCTGTACGTGTCTAAGTGAGATTTAGTGACCTTTGACTCTCTCAAGAGCAGGGAGAAAAAATAACCACCCCAATTGTATAATAATGTAACATAACATGGTAGAGTATGTTACAAATTTGTATTCTATTCAATAAAGAAAAGTTACATAGTGCCGCTTTAAAGTACTGGAGTATACTTGATATTAAAAAAAATAAACGACTACACTCAACGAAAGTTGAGTGTAGTGAAAGTCGCAAGCTTCTAAAAGAAATGCATACATACGTAAAGTACAGATACTCATAAAAAGCACTTAAGTACAGTACTCCACTAAGTTACTGTCACCACCACTGTGTATGTGTGTGTGTGTGTGTGTGTGTGTGTGTGAATGTGCACACACACACAAGGTGTCCGCCTTCCCAGCTCAGCCAGCTGCCACCACCAGTGACCCCCCGTGTCATCACTTGAGGAATCCTACAGCCCCCCCCCCCCCCCATTCGGTCATCAGACACGGGTTCAAAGACAAAGCTAACAGCAGGGATTTGTGTTACCACGATATTGTGTGTGACTCCCGTACGTGACCATTACACCCTTGCAGTGACGGGCAGTTAACTTGGTCGCCGGCCAAGGCTTAAGTCACACCGGTGGGAGGGGATCTAGTGACATTGCCTGTCGCAGGGCCCTCAGCTGTGAGATATGGTAATCCTGCAAGACCTTAACCTTTCTCTTTTCTCTAATTCCCCAATCAATAGAGCTGTGAGTGCAGAGGGAACAGAACCTGCCAACGTTCTCGATATAACGCGCGTCGTCATAATAACACCCTATGCCGCCGTCCACCTAATCAAGCCAGGAAAAGGCTTAGAGCCGAAAGGCTTAAAAAGCTGGGGACGCACAGATACGCTTCCTCGCCGTCGACGTCATCAAATAATTATGTACAGAGGGTCTAGCAAAATCGGAAGACCCACTTTTCTAATTGTGTCGACCGATTAACTTCATCTTCTGTATTTATAATAAACATCAAAGTGGGGGGAATTTGTGTGTATTCGGAATGGAGGGTGGTTGCTTTGCTTGCTTGTGCAGCACTATACGATAAAGGCTTCTCAAGAGGATTTGTGTTTGTTTTGTTTTACTTGGCTTCAAAATAACATGCTGAGCCTGATTCATACTTCTGATTCATACGTGCCGGTGTTTTGTGTACCAAAAATAGCAGACCTACAGTACACGCTTGTTGGTGTGTGTTTTTCTTTTCTTTTTTGTATACAGTATATATATATATATATATATATATATATATATATTCTTTTTTTTAAAGAGTTGGTGTGTGACAGCCTAACAACTAAGTATTAATCCGGCATTAGTACTCATTAGTAGTGAGAGGGATGTAGGGCCACGGCAGTCATTTATACACTTATAACATACATTTCTTAGTTCAGATTTAATATAATTTCACACTGCAATAATTCCCCATGCCAATAAAGCCCCTTTGAGTTGCAGCACCAGGCGGTTTACCACTTAAACCCTACTGTAAAATCTTAGCTGACCAGATCCCCCCAGGGCTCTATACTATAGGTTCCGTCCTACACATCTTCACAGAAAATAGATGATCTTCAAGCCCACGATGCATTGGCGTCGTGGCGCGTTGCAACGCACTGTGAGCTTGTGGATCAGCAATTTTCGCACCAAGTATATCAACGCTAGGGTTCAATGTGGTTAAACACAAAATATTCCTAGCTATAATCCATCCCACCCACATGTAAAATGGAAATGAAATGCTCTCCATGCATTCTATATGTAGTTATATATAGGCCACCAAGATCCCTACATTTCCTTGAGCACTTCACTGAGATGCTCTCAATTATTTGCACTGAATTTGACTGTTTAGTAATTTCAGGTGATCTGAACATACATGTAGATAATGTCAATGATAAGAATACCATAGAATTATCTGCCATACTTAACATGTTTGGTTTGTCACAACATGTGAATGGCCCGACCCATGACAGAGGACACACATTAGATTTAATTATTACCAAGGGTGTTAACATCTCCAATGTTAATGTGCTGAAGGTTGCTCTATCAGATCATTCTTGTATATTATTTGACCTCTTCATTACACCAAAAAATAAGATAGTATCTGAAACTATTAAAAAGAGATACATTAATGAGAATACCACAACACTTTTTGTGGAAGCCATTAAAGCTGAATTCGATCTAGCATCAAATCATGACAATCTGCTTGGTACATTCAATACTAAAGTACTGAATGTAATTAATGCCATTGCTCCTGCTAAGGATAAATTAATTACCAATAAGCAAACGGCACCATGGAGAAACACTCTCTCTGTAAGGGACCAGAAAAGAGAGTGTCGAAAAGCAGAGCGAAAATGGCGTAAATCAAACCTCCACATTAATTTAGAAATGTATAAACAAACCCTGCATATCTTTAATATGAAATTGAACAGTGCCAGACAATCTTATTTTTCTGAGATCATCAAAAAGCACAGTAACAATTCACGCATGTTATTTGCTACATTTGACAGACTAACTAATCCTCCAGATTCAATATCATCAGAACTAGTCACTACCAGCAAATGTAATGAGTTTGCATCATTTTTTAATGACAAGATTCAAGGTATCAGGAATGCTGCTAGTTCCTCAGTGTCAAACTCGACCATCTTATCACTACCACAGATACAAAGAAACAACATGGTGTGTATGGTGCAATTTAATTCTATTGATGACAAAACACTTGAAGATGTTGTCACCAGTTTGAATTCATCTACTTGTTGCCTTGATGTTTTACCCACTAGTTTTTTCAAAGCTGTTTTGGGCAGTCTGGTGAAAAAACTAGTAAATATTGTAAATGATTCTCTTCAATCTGGTATTTTTCCTGAGGACCTGAAAACTGCAGTTGTCAAGCCTCTCCTTAAAAAGAGGAGCCTTGATGCTGCTGTACTGAATAATTACCGGCCGATATCAAATTTACCTTTTATAGGTAAAATTATTGAAAAAGTTGTTCATCAACAACTCAGTCGCTTTCTACTTTTAAATAATAGTTTTGACAAGTTTCAGTCAGGATTTCGGCCCAATCATAGTACTGAGACTGCACTCGTAAAGGTTCTAAATGACATTCGGCTTAACACTGATTCTGCCAATGTCTCTGTTCTTATTTTACTGGATCTTAGTGCCGCGTTTGACACTGTGGATCATTCAATATTACTACAAAGATTAGAGCACTATGTGGGACTCTCTGGAACTGTTATTCAGTGGTTCAAATCATACCTTCGGAATAGGAAATACTTTGTCTCTATTGGAAACTGTGTGTCCAAACAGATGGCTATGACCTGTGGGGTTCCACAGGGGTCCATTTTAGGACCCCTCCTATTTAATTTATATATGCTTCCCCTAGGACAAATAATAAGCAATAATAAAGTAAATTACCATAATTATGCAGATGACACGCAAATCTACATATCAGTTACATCAACTGACTATGGTCCTATTGATTCCCTCTGTCATTGCATTGAAGAAATTAATGAGTGGATGCGGCAAAACTTTCTTCAATTAAATAAAGATAAAACTGAGATAATTGTTTTTGGACCACAGAAACAGAGACGGAGTGTAATTTCTCACCTTGAATCGCGGTCTCTTATACCCAAGAGTCAGGTGAGAGATCTTGGTGTTATCCTAGACTCAGATTTAAATTTTAACAGTCATATCAAAACTGTAATTTCATCTGCCTATTATCACCTTAAAAATATTGCAAGAGTTAGAGGAATTATGTCCAAGCAAGACCTAGAAACACTTATACATGCTTTTGTTTCCAGTAGACTGGATTACTGCAATGGTCTGCTCACAGGACTTTCAAACAAAGCTCTTCGTCAACTCCAACTAATTCAGAATGCTGCTGCTAGAGTCCTGACAAAAACTAGAAAATATGACCATATTACACCAGTCCTAAAATCCTTACATTGGCTACCAGTGTCCCAGAGAATTGATTTTAAAATTTTATTACTTGTCTATAAATCTGTTTGTGGCTTTGGGCCCAGCTACATCTCAGACATGCTGAAGCCATATGAGCCCTCCAGAACCCTTAGGTCATCTGAGGCTGGCCTACTGATAGTTCACCCGATAGCTGGAACAAAACATGGTGAAGCAGCATTCCACCATTATGCACCACAAACCTGGAATAACATTCCAGGTTACATTAGAAAATCCCCAACCATAGCCGTTTTTAAGTCAAATTTAAAAACGTATTTATTTAACATTGCATATCCCAATTAACTGTGTTTCTATTAAAGGTGGGAGTATCTGTTGTAATGTAATTGTATCTATTATAATCTGTATTCCTTTTAAAGTGCACTGTTGCACTCTGTATTTGTTTTTATTCTGTAAAGCACTTTGAATTGCCTTGAGCATGAAAGGTGCTATATAAATAAAATTGCCTTGCCTTGCCTTGCCTCAAGTCATAGTCTTAGTGTTCATTTTGATGGCAAATTCTGATTTAGTCTTAGTCTTTTTAACACACCATTTAGTTTTAGTGCTATTTAGTCATATCTTAGTCTAGTCTTCCTGGCTGGATTTACAGACATGCCAAACACACACGGCTTTAGGGACATAACACATGACATCACCCAGGAAGGACAGTGTTACTGTTACTGGGCAAAGGCCGTGTCGGGTCACCCAGGAAGGACATGGGGCCACGGCGGCCATGACACATACCCATGAAGGACAGTGTTACAGGGCCAAGGCCGTGTCGGGTCGGGTCACCACCGGAGGAAAAGTGTCAGAAGTGTTATTTCCTGTCACAACGAATGCCTCTGCTGCAGTTATACAAACCTGTCATGCGAAGTGAATTTGGGAAGCAGGAAATAGAAGCTGTAGGCCATAGTTATTGTGTGTGTGTGTGTGTGTGTGTGTGTGTGCGTGTGTGTGTGTGTGTGTGTGTGTGTGTGTGAGTGTGTGTGTGTGTGTGTGTGTGTGTGTGTGTGTGTGTGTGTGTGTGTGTGTGTGTGTGTGTGCGTGTGCGTGCATGCGCGTGTGTGTGTGTGTGTGTGTGTGTTTCCGTGTGTGCGTGCGTGCGATAGAGAGAGAGAGAATTGACAGGTAACATGTTCATCACTTGTCTGATGTCCCCTGAGAACAGAACAGTCATACAAAAATAAGAGTGTGGAAAAAGCTTTTAGCAGAGTCACACAGTGGAAATCTTTGGGACATGTGAGGGCCCATTCTTACACTCTCAACAGTTATAGGCTCACTAAACCCATTTTCAAACTCATCTATATACTGTATAATAATCGGTCCTCACAATTAATGCCCATTATAAGATTGCACTATAAATGGTTTATTATCTTGGAATAGCCATCGATGATGACGTCATCGTTAGGCAGGTTTCTGAAGTATCCATAGTTAGTAGACAGAAATTGCACCATCTTGTAATGAATGATAATGAGGCCCAATTACTAATACTAGACCTGTACGTGCCCGTCGGCCACCGGCCTACTTGAGAACGATCAGTAACTAATAATACCCGTTGTCAACTTTTCAAAGCACCCGTTTTAACTATCTGTCTGTGTCCCACATGGAGATCTCTGTATCTGCCAGTCTGCCTCTGTCTAAGGTCACATTCACACCAGAGAGCTTTGCTGCGATTAAAACGAATCCTGCTGCGCATTTTCAGAAAGTGCACTTCGTTTGGCAGGTGTGAAGGCTCATTCGAATCCTAATGCGTATCAAAGAACCACATTCTACCCCGAGCAAAAACGGGGGTTTCGCTTCGCTTCCAATCGCACTTGATTACGATTCGGTGCAGGTGTGAATGCAATCCGCAGGAAATAAAGGAAATGAAGCAAACAATGTGGAGGGGGAGGAGCTGAACACAGTTGGAGACGGAGAAGGCATATTTTACGCAGCGCAAAGATGTCCCGTTACCGTGGATAGACGTGGTCGAATGAGGAGACTGAAGCCCTGATCGAAATGATCAGTAGCCTACATTAGGGCATTCATCAAAAAATCGATTTATCGATTTATCGATAAACGAGTCACGAGTCGACTCGCAGCAGCGCGAGTCGAAAGTTGAGCTTTTTTTTTTTTTTTTTTCTCCCCTTTTTTCATTGCATTCAGAACGCGCCCTTAATTAAAAACCAAATGCAGCTGTGTAGGCTATGTGGCTCTCAGCGCGCGGTGTCCCACTATTGAGACTGGCTGAAGTCTGTTTGAACTGCGCTGTGTCAGAGAAGTAACAGATAGAAGCACGCAAACGTTACCCCCAAACGATATCCCCCTCACCTCCGTGCTGGAAATATAACGTCTGGGTTCCCGAGGCTACATGCATGCTGACGCAATGACTGTCTGTTTCTGGCTAAGCTTTACGCGCAGCGCACATGAACCTCTCCGTCTCCGGTCAGTGCGGGTTGTTGTTTATTTGCATGGCTCAGAAAATGAGTAACAAATGAGAACGTTATCGAGTTGTGGAGGAGGAGGAGGAGGAGAATAATAATGTCATATCTCTCATTGTGTTCTCGGTGCTGCTGCTGCGCTGTGTGCCAATACCACTACTTTACCTGGATAACATCATCTTTTCATTTTGACATGATTCACATGAAATAATAATCCTGTACCGGAACCGCGTGTAGCGTTTGGTTTCATTAATGCTATCGTCACAAAATAGCCTACAGCTGCTGCCTGCTGCTGCTAAAGATACAAAGATTGGACATTTTTAAACGACGCAAAACGTAGAATTCCCCTCTTGCGTACCAGTGCCACGTGTCCCGCGGACCGGCACCGGTGTTTGGGAACCTCTGATATAGATGATACATGCACTGTGACTGTGTCATATTGGAGAGGCCACTGAATGCGCAGTGCTATGTTTGACATGCTCCGTATTTGAGCGCGCAGCAGCTCCACCCGCCCCTGTTAAATCCCCCCCCCCCCCCCCGCGCGTCCGCGTCCGCGTCCGCCCCCCCCCCCCCCCCCCCCCCCCCCCCGCCGCCAGAAACGATAATTCGACTTATCGATAAATTACTGTCCGACAAGTCGACTGGGAAAAATCTCAAGTCGTTAATGCCCTAGCCTACATTAATCAATTGCTTAAGGAAACACATAAAAACACTGCAGTGTAGCCCTATTATAGCCTACAGAATATTCTGTCTGTCTGCCTGTGCGAGTGCTGTCACTGTGTGCCTGGGGACTGGGGAGTAGGGACTTTCATCTCGATAAACTTGTAAACATTTTGCGCTGCTGTCTGTTATATCAGTGCGCTCAGCGCTGTGCCTCCATGCCCAAAAGAACAGTGCGTGGCTGCATGCGTATAGTGAGAGAGTGAGAGAGAGAGGGGGGGTCCAGTCCCAGACGGCACGACACATGCACGTTATGAGTATAATTGTATCACCATAGATTTCACTGTGTAGGCTAGTTTATGAATGGAACACACTGATAAAGGTCCCCCTGCTGCGTTTTCAATTGCTGAGGATGACAGTGTGAAGGCAAACCGCAGCAAATTAAATATGCAAGAATCCCAAATTCTCCGCCCATTCGCATTGAGTCTACCGAAGTATTAGGTGAGAATGTGACCTAAAGAGTGCAAACTGACTGTGAAAAGTGGAGTGGTTAAGTAATCAATTTGCAGGTGTGGGCTTGCCATGGCAATCAATTGGCTGACGCAGAGGCTGGAAATTGCACAGGTCTCATTGGCTCATTAGGCCCACTGGCAGAGCCTGACTAGAGCGTTTTGTGGTGGTTCTGGAGAACCATGGGTCCGACTGACTCGATACCGGGCACTGCACTCCCTGCGGGGGTGTGGAACGCGTGTGGCGAATTTGAAGTCGGTGGGGCAAACGGTTCTCGAGTTACGTGCATTACAACCGTACACACAGACAGACACACAGACACAGACACAGACACATGACACACACACACACACACACACACACACACACACACACACAAACATGGCACATTTATTGTAGGATGAGGTTAAAAAGGGGCGAAGTGCTTCTTTAAGTACATAAGCACACAAAAAGCTGTGTATGTACTTATCAAGAACATGCAATACAGCCAGTATGGACATTCCCACATACTGCCTACCGCGAGTATAGGCAACTATAAGAAATGCAGAAGTGAAATTACTGCAACATCGTGAAACTGACTTACATGTCCAGGTAAGACTGAAATGAGGTTAAGGGAATTAGACTGAGGTCAGGGTTAGCCGTTATGGTTAATATTAGTTGGACAACAACGTCAGTATGTGGAAATGTCCATACTGGCTGCATTGAATGGCTGATAACGACTGATGGCGGAGATTAAATCATCTGATAACATCCAAAGCCGCTACAAGTCTTCGCCTATTATCATAAGCAATGCATTATTATATTATATTCGACATGCCCAAAATAGGGGGCAGGGTCAGGGTTAAAGTGGTTAAATTATCACGCCGGATTTGGCCGTGCAGCCAGAAAAGCAGCGTTGGCTGCAAGGCCACTTTTGAATGATGCTGACACACTTGATCCCACCCCGGACGGGCATATAGATTTCCCGCAGGAATGTTCAGTGCACAGGAAATGTCAAGCTATAGGGTTATCAACCTTGGACCTGCACTGGTTCTCTGGACGCAACCACATTCCTCGTATCGCTCCGCGTCTATTCCAGTCTGCTGCGTTTAAGTGCAGGATACGATCCAGACAGGTGTTTTCTACCAGCGGTGGGAAAAAAAAAGTACTCCGATATTTCACTTAAGTATCGATACTGTAATGCAGAAATACTCTGTTACAAGTAAAAGTCCGGTATTCAAAATGTACTTGAATAAAAGTACTGGCATCAAAATGTACTTAAAGTACCAAAGGTAAAAGTATACTCATTATGCAGAAAGTCCCATTACACAAGTCTTCAGAATGTATAAAAAAATATTTAGAAAATCTAAAAACTCGCCATGCGTCGCGAAGCGAAAAGTGCATCCCTCCCTATCAAGTCTGATTATTATTATTATTCATGTTTCTGCTTTCGCCTTTATTTTATATATTTTATGGAGGGACTGACAGTAGGCTGACAGGAAATGGGGATAGAGATGAGGGGAAGAGATGCAGTAAAGGTCGTCGGGATCGGGAGTCGAACCCGCGGCACACTGCCAGACTGGATTACCAGCCAAGGTGCCTGGACCACTGAGCCATGGCCCAGGCTATTATTCATGTTTTTATCGTGGCCTGTGAATGCATTCTGTTATTGTATTTTATTAAGGTTCTGGCTACAGATTTAGGTTATACAACGTTGCTGTCTCTTATGTCCATATTTTTTAAGTAATGCCCTATACTTGACCACTGCTTTATTTCAACTCCTTTGACAGTGAAAAGTGTGGGGTCCTGGAATAAAAGATGTAGATGACTGCCTCGGTGCACAATATGCATTAATTAATTTGTATGCAGTAGCGATTCTCTGCCATGTTTTCAAGGTCCCCGCGTGTGTACATAAGAGTGTGTATTGTCACATGCGTGTAAAACACAGCTGTCAGCCGCACTGAACTCACTGACATATTCTTCTACGTTGAGCTTCCTCGTCAATTAAAAGTGGGTACATATGGCAAGAAAAAGAAGAACATATAAATAGAATAAAGATGAAAATGAAGATACCACAATAGCAATGAAAATACAGTACAAGATACTAAGATAGCATCTATAATAAATAAGATAGCATCCAGTTCTCCAATATATTGCCGTCATTGCGGCAGATTCTTCAACACACCAATCAGCACAAAGAAAGATAAAATGTGCTTGTCAGATCAATTTGTTTTCATCCAACATGTATGACAGGGGCCTTCTGGCCCTGAAACAGTAATATCGATTTAGTAGATGTGCCATAGTTTGCTTTCAATGTGGACAAACAACGCAATGGATCTTGAGCCTCGTTTAATGGCAGGAAGAAGCAGAAGAACAGTGTTTGCCTTGTAGAGAAAGAGTGGGCAGATTGAATCGCTTCCATAATTAAGCTCAACCACATGTATCCTTTAAAATAAATTCCCATCGCTGCATTCTGTTACAGCTTGTACGTCGACTGACTGTTGCTTGATATGCGTAGGATTCAACACTGGTACGTTTTTATTTACAAAGCCGTCCTTGGAAAACTGCCCATGTTCATAAATTCTGAGTATTTATTTTTGTGTGGTCATACTTTATGACATCTCATCGTTCTCATAGTTGCATTGTACGACAGCAGCTGTTCCTACTGAGGCGGGCAAGATGAGTTTGTTCTATCAAGGTTTGTGGAATGATTTTGCATACAAAACTCAAACATCTTATTTCATTACCAGTTTAAAAGGTAGATAATGGCATGCTGTTTTAATACCTGTACTTTAACCCATTCTGACCTGAGATCAGATTCATACGAGGTTTCCGCCGGACACACACTGGTCTGATTAATCCATTCTGACCTGAGATCAGATTCTAAAAATGTCAGTCGCTCTTCGATTTTTCAAAAATAGCAGACCTACAAGCTCGTATCGCGCCACTCGGTGGCGCGATATGAGCTTGTAGATCTGCTATTTTTAAATAGCTAAAGCATAACATGATGCTAACACCAAAATGGGTGCCCGGTCAGAATGGGTTAAAGGACCACTTTTCAACCTACCTTCATATAATTGGTCCTCACTAATGTTCATGAATAAAAATGCCCCAAAAAATAAAATGCCACAATTCTTTTCTACTCAGTCTGTGTCTCATAGGAGGGCTCCACCAGTGACATCATCGATGAGGAATCCAAGCTAATATAAACTGCAGGCTTTCTATCCCTGAAAAATTGCAATGCGATAATGGAAGCCATCGATCTCACAATAATACAAATCTAAATATTTTTTCAAAAATATATTGTTTAAAAAAAAGGTCTAATGATGATGTCACTGGTGGATGGGTTTCTGAACTGCCCACAGCCCTTCTATAAGAGACACAGACCGAGCAGAAAATAAATTGTGGTAGTTTATCAGGAGCATTAATGAGAACCAATTATATGAAGATAGGTTGAAAAGTGGTGAAGTGCTTGTAAAATGATGTTTTATTTTAATTATTATTTAATATTGTCATGTTAATTAGTGTGTTAAGAAGGTCTACTTTATTTTAAGTACACGTTATTGTTGTTTTTGTCTGTCATTGTATACTGATTTGACCTTGTCGTATCTACAGTAGATGCCATGTATCTTGGCCATGTCATTATAGGCGAAAATGTCCACATTTTCTGCAAATAGTCAATCTACAAGCTGTGAGCTTGAAAAATTGTCAATTTTTGCTGTGGAACACCGACCCCATGGGCTTAAGTAAAAAGGTTATATCCTTCAATAAAAAAGTACAATGTTAATTATGGATGCACTACAGGAAGTAAAAGGTGTCACAATGTGAGCTTGAAAATGGACTATTTTCGCCACACGATACCGTATGATGAAGTAAAATAGGGCTTAAACAAAGGTTATTATACCTCAATATAAACGTTGGATGTGGATGCACTGCAGGATGTCAGAGGCAGGGTTAAGAGGAGTATCTCTGAAACGGAGCCACAGCGGCATGTACTGTAGAGTATTCAAGCATTTAGCTCAGTGCATCACAGGGACATTAAGTGCCTGGGGGACTCATGCAACATGATCTGAATAGAGCAGTATGCTTGGTGTGTGATGTTAATGCTGCTGGAGCTATGCCGTGAATGTGGGAACAGAGTCTTAGGTGGAGATAGACAGTGTGACTCTAGACTCTTCATGACGCGTCGCCGGGGCACATCAAACATAGCACGCAACCAGGCCGTGACATGCACAATGAAACCCCGGGTTCCTATACGCCATTCCAGTCGGCTCTGCTCGGTTCCATTCCCGTCTCCGTTTAGGGTGGAAACCTTGTACGACCAAAATATCGTTACTTTTCAGGATTCAAATTCAAAATTTGAAAGAGTAACGGATCCACAAGCTCATCAAGAACTGCTACTTTTGATGCTTTTGTATGATGCTGTATACTACTGTATGATCAAGTAGGGAATTAAAAAACATATGAATATGGACATAAGAGGTTTCTGCCCGACAGATTTATACACCGGAGGTAAACTAACACTTATATAACTGTCATGGCTGCACTTCTTTATTCTGAGTGTCTATGCAGGAATCTAGCCGTCTGCATAGAAGAGGGTCAGTCAGTCTGTCTCTCTGTACGGAGATAATCCTGTTGACCGCGGGCAGTGGTGGAAAAAGTAGGCTATACTCACATGTTTTATTTAAGTCGCTAAAAGTAACAATGCTGCAATGCAGAGATACTCTGTTAGTAAGAAAAAGTCTGGAATTCAAAATGTACCTGAGTAAAAGTACGAATGTATTGGTTTCAAAATGTACTTAAAGTAAAGTAAAAGTATTCATTATGCAGAATGTCTTATTTTTTCAAAATTAATGTATACAAATCTTTGTCGATTGGCTATTTTCAAATGGCCAAAATGTATATACTGTAGTGCTGAAGTGGTTAATGTATGTGTTATAATAATAATCAAAACCTACAAAGTAACTAAAGTTTTCAAATAAATGTAGTGGAGTAAAGTAAAGTATTGGAAATTGGAAATACGTACAGTACAAATACCTCAACATTTTACTTAAGTACGGTACTTAAGTAAATGTACTTGTAGGTTTTCAAATATCTGATGGTTTATGGTTAAACATATTTTCATACTTTATTAACACTTTTTGCTGTGTCCCCGGACCCAAAGTAACCTAGTAAGAGAGTGCCGACACTATAGCGTTGACTCCCATTGCAACAATGGAATGCTGAAGTGCTCAATCTATCTCAATGGGATAGTTCCAGCCATAGGAGCAATGTTTGGAACTATAGCCCATAGGCACCTGCTTTGCGGCTACAGTATACACTCTGCCCGGACCTCACTTTGAAAACCACTGCTTTAGGGTGCTGATTGGAGAGCTATCTTAATTGGACAAAGGTTAAACAAACCTCAGATGAATGAGAAACTAAATACATAAAGCACAAGTTTGCCATCTCCTTCAACACTGCGGTAAAATATACATTATTTGCTTTAATATGTCTTTAATATCTATCTCAACACCTTATCTCTCTCCTCCAAAAAGTCCAAGTCAAGTCCAGTGTTATTTCATCTCTTAAAGTTCAAACGTAACAGTCTGTAGGCTTATTAAGGTGTCTCTCACACGCACGCACGCACGCACACACGCACGCACGCACGCACGCACGCACGCACGCACGCACGCACGCACGCACGCACGCGCGCACGCACGCACGCACGCGCGCACGCACTTCAGTGATGCTTGCGGAACTCGACTATGTCTCGTTCCTGACCGCATCGCTGTCGTGGCAATAATCACGTTAAACCACACCCTCTTGTGTAATATTGCTTAAACAAACCTCAGATGAATGAGAAACTAAAAACATACTGTAAGCACAAGTTTGCCATCTCCTTCAACACTGCGGTAAAAGATAGATTATTTGCTTTAATATCTTGTCAAGCCTAAGGGCTCAGTATGTGATATTCTCATATGCTGATTCTCTATGAAAACGCACTTTGTTTCAAAGAGGAGAATATTATGCTCAGGAAAGTTCCTGCCCTGCACTTTTAACTCTCATCTCATTTTCTTTCTCTGTGATTTTGCATCGCCGGGGAATTCTCTGATTGATGGGGCTCGCTTGTAATGATAATGGAAAAAAGATTTTCATTAAGTCTGGGGCCCTCAAATTCTGGAAACACGCTCATCACTTGGTTGAGCGTTAAAATCTTCTCCCATGGGAGGATATAACAAACGGAAATGGAACCGAGTGAGACAGCGGAGGGGAACCGTAAAGAAGTGGTCCAAATGAACAGCTGGGGGTGGGCAGATACCATCTATCGCCAACATTAATTATGACTTATGGTCATCACGAACATGAATGCACGCACACACACACACACACACACACACACACACACACACACACACACACACACACACACACACACACACACACACACACACACACACACACACACACACACACACACACACACACACACACACACACACACACACACAGCTAAGCATCTTTGCTTCTGACCTGAATTCTCTGTGACGGGAGGGAGCAGAGGGAAACAGATGATGTGCACTGCGTACATTCATTGTCGGCCAGTTTCTTTGTTCATTAATTAACCTACAGTACAGTAGCTTTCTGTCATACCGTGCAGTGCTCACAGTTATCTTAGCATACAGCTTATTTGTTGCTAATCCCGAACAGCGGAATAGGCTGCCGCTACAGATTGGGGGGGGGGTTTGGTGGAAATGAGGGACTTTTACGCGAGACAGGAGATTAAGTCGTCAGGACTTAAAACAGACTGCTTGAATGGATTCGCCAGTATTAAACGAGAAGCTACTGTACACATGCACCTCACTGTTCAATAAATATATCAGGTGCTTTTTGACAGCTTCAGCTGAGTTTAAAGGCATAAGCGCACCGCCACTCTTCCTTCCATTGGTTTGAGCTGGCATTTGGAAGGTTCTCTAAAAAAAAGCTCTCTATAGCAGTCTACTGCCAGTGGCTGTTAAGCGTCCGTTGTTGGAGAGACTACAATCTTTGATGATTCCGCAAGCTTCGCTGACACATAGTCCATGTCCTTAATGGAGGGGGGCTCACAGCCACTGATGTGCTCGGCTTTCCGCATGACCCTTTGTCGTCAGAGCCCAGATGCACTGTGGGTAAATCGCTGAGTGTGACCATGATACCACGGAGGGCAAAAAAGGTCGGCATCTCATGAGTGGGCGCCAGGGTGAGCGAGCCTCTGTGACAAGTGGCACTTGTCATGATGGGACACAGTAAAATTGCTTTTCTTTTTTGTGAAAAAAGCAGTTCTACGAGCATAGTGATCTACCTTTTTTGCTGCGGGGCACCATCATTTCATACGACAAAGCATACAATAGAGCGGTTAAAATTGCCATTGAGCGTTTATGAGAACGATGCTTTGTGTGTTGATGTGAATTCACTGGTATGGACGGCTTGTGGGTCAGAATCAATTTGAGTGAGTGTGGCGTTTGGAAGTGGGTGGTACAATCATGCTGACCTAATGTTAAACGCTTTTTTCCCTTTCTACCGCTATCTCTCCTATAACACAAGAACATGTCTTAGATAAGAACATGTTCAGAGGCACCCAGCTGGCATGATGAAAACACCTTATCTCTCTCCTCTAAAAAGTCCAAGTCAACTAGTCCAGTGTTGTTTAATCTCTGAAAGTCCAAACGTAACAGTCTGTAGGCTTATTAAAGTGTCTCTCTCACACACACACACACGTGCGCACACGCACAAACACACGTACACACACACACACACACACACACACACAAAAATAATAATAATAAACAACACCAGCCCCATGAGACATTGGCAAAAGCAATCAAACCGTATTGTCAAAAAATACAGGAGAACCAATGAAAACAAATCAAAAAAACTATTTTCCTGACAGCTGCTTTAGTCGCCTTCTATAAAGACACAAACCATATGAGGAAACTAAAACACAACTATTTCAACCTTTGGTTACATTATCAATACTTACTTGATTGCTTAAAGGACGACTTCACCACTTTTCAACATCTCTTCATATAATTGGTCCTCACTAATGTTCATTATAAAATACCATGATTTTGTTTCTACTCGGTCCGTGTCTCATAGGAGGGCTGTGGGCAGTTCAGACACCCGCCCACCAGTGACATCATCGTTAGGCAGATTATTTTGTAAACAAGATTTGAAAATATATATATTTAGATTTTTATTATCGTGAGAACGATGGCTTCCATTTTCACAATGCAACTTTTCAGGAATAGAAAGCCTGCCGTTTCTATTAGCTTGAAAAATAGGGAAAAAAATTCTATTTTATTATGATCAATAGTGAGGACCAATTATATGAAGAGAGGTTGAAAAGTGGCGAAGTGGTCCTTTAATGAACTGAAAGGACGAGTTTTGCACAACAATCGCCGGCAATTTATTATAAATCTCAATACAGGGGAAGACAAGACATGTACTGTAGCCGGCTTTAAGACAGAACTGCCCACTGACTCCATGGAGAAAGACAACAAGGAAGGATGGAAGGAAGGAAACAAGCAGTGTTGATTTTGACAGCAAATTTTGATTTTGTTTTACTCACAGTCTTTTGAATTTAGTCATCGGAAATGTTTTGGTTTTAGTCTAGTTTTAGCTGACTAAATACCGTAACATTTTAGTCGACTAAATCTTGGTGGGCCTTGACGGCGTCGTGATGGCTGCTTTTACATTTTCTATTTTCAACCAACCAACAACCAAACATAGAATTAGTCTTTTAGTTCTGCTGGATCTCTTCTCCACTAGACCCTCCCAAACACTTTTTTTAATTTGTTGACAAAATTGTCAATATAATTAGTCATCATAGCTTAGTTTTTATATAGTTTTTGTTTAGTTTTTTTTTTTGTCGAAGAACATTTTTTGTCATTGTTTTAGTTGACTGGAAGAAGGAAGGAATTGAGCGACCAAGCATGCAACCAAGAAAGAACATCCTGGAGATGTTGTGGAGAAGTAGACAGACAGAGATAAAAAGAGACAACAGACAACGCTGATTATTAATCATGCATCCAGCCGTATCTCTCCATGGCCCTGAGGAACTGTTGATATCAGAGAATTCTCATTAAATCACATCAATAATGGATCGCCTTGCTGTTTATTTTGTTCACTGAAACTATCACGGCAGTAAAACTAATAGTGTTGGGGTGGTTTTGTAGGGAGAAAAGCTATTCAATTTACTTTATTGAGCAGGTTATGGATCATCACATTAACACACAAAAACAAGCTTTTAAGCTGTTTGTTGCCTTATAACCGATGAGTTAAACTAAACAAATATTTGCAAGTTTACATCAGCAGGTAGTTGAAAGCAATAAACATTTGATCAGCTAATTGCTATAGCCTAATAAACTGTGTGTGCACTGCAATTTGACACACGCCTTCAACTATGCATATTTTATATTTTACTGCCGTTAGCAGACAGCATTGTGGTGCTTTCCTCGTTTACGATGGTGCTAAAAAAACGCAATATTTTTTCGCATAGATCTAATCTTTGAAGATTTTCTGCAGAATTCCATCCACGCAGATCTACTGATAAACGATGCAACCACGCACTGTTAGATGAGCTGTCCCATGTTGAATAGACATTAACATTCTTTTGTGCGTACAGAACCCCGGACCCCTCTTTTGTGTAGATAAAACGAAGCTCCTGAGGCAAGCTGGCAGAGACTAGTCAACATGGCGCACACACAGGGTCGCGTTCACACACACACACACACACACACACACACACACACACACACACACACACACACACACACACACACACACACACACACACACACACACACACACACACACACACACACACACACACACACACCCTTTGAGGCAAGTGTTATGACAACAACTGATTTTAGAGAGGCGTAGCTCAAGGGGAAAGACGTCAAAGAGCCTAAAAAAATATTTGCATACACACACTCACAAGAATATAACCTCCCCAAAAAAGTTTCAAGGATGGATTTATATAGTGACAGCACCGCGGGCATGGGGACAGAGATTACATAGAGAGAAGTACTTAACACATGTGGTTGCTGCTCTGGAAACCCGAGTAGGACAGTGGCATGCAGCTGGTGGGCGACGAGGTGGTAATGCAGTTTGCTTGCAAGCTGGCGGGGCCTGGAAATCTGTCGCCGCCGCTGGCAGTGTCATGCCTCAATTATGCCTCATCGTACGGTGGCGGCGCGCTCAGAAAATAGCCGACCTATACAGGCTTAGCTTGCAGGTCGGCCAGAGCCGGACTAACAATGGAACTAGGTGGAGCTTAAGCGCCAGGGCCCGAAGCTTGCAGGGCCTGGTACGAGACTATAGGTACAGCTGTTGCTTCTTTCGAAAAATATAACGCAACATAAGAACCCCCGCTAGTGTTTTTGGTCTTCTCATCTGACAGTTTCTGTAGCAGTTTTCGGGAGGGGGGGGGGGGCAGTCTGTTTGAGGGGGTTCCCGACGGCTGCGCGTCGCTTCCTCCTCGAGGAAGAACACACTTACATCCTCCATTTGACGATTTCAGCACTCGTGAGTAAATTAATTGAATTGCTATTATGAAAGTTTTCAGTGACGTTGCACCCACAGGTTGCATTGTCGTCAATAATTAATCTGTTTTTAAAACGTTCTAATATTAATATAGCATATTGGCATTGTCTGTTGGTGCACTGTGCACACGTTATATGGACCATGTAACAACATGGTCAACAGCACTGTTTGCAAATGTAGCTACATTTGTTGGCCACAAAGACAATTTAGACAAAACATGCTGCTGCATGCCTGCTAATGGAGCTTGTAGATATAGGCTAATTATTTTTCGGGAAAATTGCAGTTAGTTTAGTAGAGACTGAAGTTGGAAAGGCTGTGCCCAGTGCGGCAGTTCCTACTGTCTTGTGTGCCAGCGGGCAGCGCAGGCAGTAGTGGATATGCGCTAAACGCATGCATGTTAATTAATTAATTAATTAATTGGCTGAATCAGTAGGGGCCTTTTGATTTGGTGAAGCGCCAGGGCCTTGAGAGGGGTTAATCCGTCACTGAGGTCGGCCATTGCCAGCGAGCAACACCGTCATGCGACAACGTATAATAAAAAGGAAAATGTCTGCTTAGAGGAGATTTCATTTTTCCGTGAGCAACACGGCGAAAGCCTCCAAGGTGTGATTAGGCATCACAATGACAGCTCTGAAGCCACAAGTTAAGGGCCCAAGTGACGGTTGCCGTAATTTGACGTAATTTTAGGGTTCACTAACTTTTCCAAAGTAAGTATAGCTTTGAAGCATTGCGCCTTTGATCGTGGATCAGGTTAGGCATAAAAGCGTATTATTTCTGGTTTGAAATTAAAAAAGAATATGCTCGCTATTTGTCTCTGTTGTGAACACAAGGCCAAATTTGGGTCAAAGGAGTGGGATATGGTGAAGGTCTAATTTATTACGGTGTCAGATCACTGTCTTTAGCGTTTAGTGTAGGGCTAATGGCTATTTGACTCCTCCTGAACACAGAGTCCCATTAACCTTTGGAACGTGGTAGATTGCAGTGTTTTCCAGTACGGGCCGGGGGTTGAATGTTACTGCAAAAACAGTTGTTCATAAAGAGTGGACAATTATGATAATGCCAGCTCGGTCAATGGGAGGACCTCTTTGGAGTGTTATTTAAGGTAGCTGCGGCCCATGTCAGGCTGCATTTGTAGCCTGGTGGTCGTGGGCGTTGTGAGCTTGTAGATATGCGATATACGATGGTCAGAACTACAACAAAGATGGCAGCACATGTAGCCGATTTAGACCTATTTAAATTATAGATCTTAGAACCTTTCAATACGGGACAGTATCTGTGTCACTTTAGATGTTGATATGTAGCAACATACTTTTTGGATTTCATTCATTGTATTTCATTAGAAGGCTTTTTTTTAAAACAATCAACCTCAGGTCTAAATGGCTTTAGTGTCCAATCTGGTGTGCTGTCTGCATCAAATGACTTTATTGACAGTGTCAACCAGTAGACTTGTTTTTCAGCTTCTCATTGTAAGAGGGACTCCAACCACTGCAGATGTACTACCGCAGTTACATTGTATTAACATACTATACGTTTGTTGTACCATTGTTTGAATTATCCACTGTCTTGCTATACCCCCACCTATCTAAAAAAGCCAGGGCCCAGGTTAAACAATTTGCTGGATGTCATGCGCCCAACCACAGTGATGGACAGAGGGACACAGCAGCAGCTCCTGGGGTGACGTCTCATCTATAAAGGGACAGAGTTCGGGAGTAGCTTGTGATCGACCAGTCACTCTGTGTCATCCATCAGCTCCGCCACACAGGGGTCTGACACCTCCCTATCAGTCCCATGTGGTCATGGCCGCTGCAACCCCCCCACCCCACCCCACCCCTGAGCTATATTTGCTAGCTGACATTAATGCCTCGCCCATCTCTCACTGCCTCTCAGCCGACCACTCCGCCCCCCCCCCCCCCCTCTCCTCTCTCCTTTCTTCCATGACACTGCAACTCTTGGGCCATCCTATACCGTCCTCCCACTCCGATTCCGTTTCTGGCCACACAGCCTCCTCTGTTTGCAGGCGTCCAGTGTCACCAGTGTCGTTAACCTCTACTCTACTGTATTGTGCTGTTGTGCGTCTCTAATGCCGTTAACCACTTAACCCGCCATAATCTGAAGACTCGCCACTTTATAGACTCCACCTGAAGACTGTAGTACTTGACCTAGTCATGGTGACCAACTGACCGACTGACTTATCCTGCAGGTCATTTTTCCTTTTTGATACTGTTATAGGGTCCCAATTCTTATAGGCAAAAAGTCCACAAAACTATATTGTTTTTTTAAATGTTTGCATTGAACAGTTAATTTAACAAGAGCCTGGTGAATTAT
Organism: Protomyctophum parallelum; assembly: GCF_964188405.1. Lineage (NCBI taxonomy): Eukaryota > Metazoa > Chordata > Actinopteri > Myctophiformes > Myctophidae > Protomyctophum > Protomyctophum parallelum. The sequence continues at coordinate 40,791,060 of NC_139700.1, forward strand.
GATACTGTATGAACATAACAATATTCATTGCTTTGATCCTCTGCAAATATTTGTAGCTTTATTGGACTTCCCAACAACTACATTTCCTGTTTCCAGTTTTCTGTGAGATGGGACATGCTCCAGAACACGATGCAGACACTATTACAAAAGTCAACTGCAAAAATAGAAAATTTTCCTATCTTGGTTTTTTGGAGGCTTCTTATCAGATGCTTTTTCCCTTCCACTAATCAGAACATCTGGTCTGGTGATGCGAGTAACAAACAGAGCGTCACACACAGACACTCAAGGAGACCCTGAGGGCTTTTGATGTCTTTGGAAAATGGAAAAAATAAAAAGTGTAAGGACAAAAGCATGACGTTAATATTCCCCTCAGAGAGAGAAAAAAAATCACACTTGTGTGAAGTGAGGGGCACCCACTGTATTTATATCGGCCACACAATGACAACTTACATCGTTATTTTAGTGCCCTAAAATAACTTTAAAGTCCATAGACATGGAAGGCAAACAATTAACGTCTTAAGTGCATTAAACACACATAAAAAATCCCATAGACTTGGCTGCCATATGGCATAATCTTCAAAAGCCTTGGATTAGAGGGGCTGGCGCCTCTCAAAAAGTCGGGAGGTCAGGGTGACAGATGAAGTGTGATGGGACATGTTAGTCAGGAAAACGGGGGGAGGGGGATATGTAGGCCTATGAGAGAGAGAGAGAGAGAGAGAGAGAGAGAGAAAGAGATAAGGGGTTATAATGACATCGAGGTTTTTATAGGGGGCCGTTATTCCTCTGATGAGCGCTGTCTGGTGTGTTTATACTCCCATCTCCTTCTGCATGCTTGTTGATCCACGTTGTAATTTTAATTAAAACCCATAAGCAAGCAGCAGAGATGAGACAGAGAGAAAGAGAGCGCGAGAGAGAGAGAGAGAGAGAGAGAGAGAGAGAGAGAGAGAGAGAGAGAGAGAGAGAGAGAGCGTGAGCGAGAGCGCTAGGGGGTCTCAGGAAGGGGAAACATCTTCTTGGCAGCAGGGAGTCATGAATATAACAGGAGGGATAGCGACCCCCCCCCTCCCCCCTCCCACACACACATACGCAAACATGCACGTTGCAGAGAGAGTCTGCATTCAGGTCAGGGCTGAGAGAAGCTGTGGCACGTTGCACTCACCTTGACTCTATAAAGCCCCTTTTGTATACCTCGCCGTGCCGTGGTGGAAAATAGCCGACCTGCAAGCTCACGGGTGTGAGCTTGTAGGTCGGCTATTTTTGCCCAGCACAGCGACGCCGACATACAATGCGGTGGGAGGATGAATTAGGAATGAGGTATGTGCAATTAAGTGCTAGCAGAGCTGGCTCTGTTGACAGGTAGTTCATAAAACGCCATGTACAGCCTCGCATCACTCTGGGTGGGAGAGGTTCTCTGTAAAAATTGAGTGCGTTTGCTTGCTTGCTTGCAGCAGGGACTGAATTAAATACTTGCAACCCTGCCTCTACTATTTTGGGCTAGTCGTTATGGGCGAACATGTTCAAACATATTAAAAAATAGCCATACTTGTAGATTTGTGCATGAGACGACCATACCGACCAAGTATAATGCTCAAGTAGTTAATGATTGAGGTGTGGGTGAGCCTAATTGTCATTTAAGTTTCAGCTGTTGACAGCCTGGCGTTCTCTGACGGACTCCGCAGACGCAGTGCAGCAGCAGGGCGAAGTGCTGTAGACAATGTTTTATGAATGGAGATGAAGAAGCAGCCAGACAGCTATAATAAACCAGAATTCATGCCTTCTCACTTATCCTCAATTTTTGTGCGGGCTCCTTCCGAGCACAAACAACGATGGGATATTCAGTCGAGCAGTGACCCGGGGCGTAATGGTATTGCAGAATAATCCTGTTTTACCCTAAAAGAGCCTCGCCGTCATCGTAATGCAGCATAATGCAAGAGGACAATTTCGCCCCGCCTAATTGGAAATGTGCAGTCAGTCTGACGGACGGACGGGTGGGGCGGCCAGAGAGGAGTGAATAACAGAGCGAGAGAGAGACATTTCAACACTTCTATCCTCGTGTGAACTCTGTCAAACACCCGTCTCTGGCTGTTATTCCCACTTTACAGGCTTTACAGGCTCCCCTGTCTGTATCAGCCACCACCTGAGCCATATATTCGTTTAGGGGGTGTATTCAAATCTAATTAGAGGTGCCATCATCTTCCCGAAGCGGTGTTGTCATGGGCTTTGGCTCACATTCTGAATGCCGAGAGCGAGGTGGAGCAATTATTAGAGACAAATGACAAACGGACTCTTTTGCTACCAGGGATAAATAAAACCTCACTGCTCCCCTGAGGAAAGTCCTCAGATGGCAGAGTCAGCGCCTATCCTCTTAACTTGGCTCGGGCACATGAAAGTTCTCAGATGACTCCTGTACAGAAGTTGACTTGTGTCTCTAACAACATAAAGCCTGAGTTATACTTGTGTGGGTGTCGGGCATCATAATTGTCAATCTAACTACAAGTATAGATTGGCTACGTTTACATGAGCAGTAAAATCCCCTTTTCATTCCGAATAGAAGTTCAATCCTATTAAACGTTGTTATGTAAACACCTACAAAAACTTACATCCGAATGAAAACGCTCGATGCGATCTAAAAACCATTCCGATGTCACTGGCCGGATTACTCCGATGTTCAATGCGATTGAAAGAAAATTGGACTCATGTATACACTGCTTCGGATGTAAATTCATTCTGGTCTTTCTGAGCATGCTCATTTCCATTGCGCTCCAACTCAGGCGCTCATAAGCCTCATATCCAAGGCGCGCCGAGGAGTTTGCACATAGAGCGCGTTATTTCGTGCATTTTGTGTGTGTGTGTGTGTGTGTGTGTGTGTTCAACGGTCTCTCTCTCACACTCTCTCTCTCTCTCTCTCTCTCTCTCAAAAATAACGAGCGACCCGATACAATAATAATCAGTGTGTTGCGTGCCCTGGCTGTGCTGTAGATAATAAAGTAGGCTACACATAAAAACGAGATGATCACCTTCCCAGCGGAGAAGGGGAGCCACAGGTGGGGAAAAAAAGACGGTAAACATAATATGTATGTCCGTCCCTATCCAAGCAGCAGCCTCAAAACTACTGCGGAATGAAATGATGGGATTTCAAAGTGTCGTCTTTTGTCTGAAAGTCACAATGAATGAACTGCCTATATTTTATGTGTCCAACAGATGGCGTAGTTTCACGTGAATTAACATGTATCATGTCTTCTATCACTTCTCCATATAAACACTCATTCGGAATGACCATTTCCCATGTAAACTCGCGGCAAAAAACATTACATCGGATGTATTTTATTCGGAAGTATTTATTCGGAATGATCACCCTTCATGTAAACGTAGCCATTGTCTATTTCCGGTGTGTGACATTCACACACACCTAAGGTGTAAACTCAGGCTTAAGTCGTGCGGCTTTCACAAGGTTTCTGTGTTAATATAACGATGCTAGGAAGTTATGTTGATTATTAGACGGCACGGCTTTGCTTTATTAAGTGTTAAGCCCTCATTAATTAAGAGTATTAACAAATTAAGATGGTATTAAGAGTCATCCGGGGTCGACATGTTCCCACTACGATGTTTTTAGCCCAAGGAGTGCATTTTGTGCAAAAAGAATGCTTGGAATGGATTCAGAATGTCACATGCTACTTAAAGCAAATGGAAAGTTTGACATTTCTGACATTTGCCTGACATTTGCCTGCCATAGGATGTCAATGGTAGGGTCACAAGAAACACCTATAAAGAAATTGCCAAATAGTGACAGCCGGTCAGCAAGTGGATTCATGAATATATGTATATAGACAATATTTTAGGCAAAATACTATATACCAAATTTCCCACCCGTCCACCTCAGCTGCCGGATTAAAGTAGATTTATAATAAGTTCTGAAATATATATTTATTTAACTTGCAATTTTGTTTGGCACATAGGAATCAAAAGGCAAATATAATATAATAATAACACTGTGTCGACAAACAATCTGAGCTTGAAAATTGAAATAGTTGTCAGCTCAACTTGCAAGACTAGCACTAGAGTCTCACATCGTCCATTAGCTGCAAGCCCCGTCACTTCTCCCTGACTTATATAGTCGTTATAGTAGTGAAACACTCCATTTGGCATTGCTGTGAACAGTTAATTTTCCTCCTGATTGAGCCAGCCTATTAGTTCCAACCTCCACACGACACACCAGGGACAGAGGAATGCTGAGGGAAAATAAATAATAAGGTCTCATGCCGGAGGCAGCCAAGCCTTTCGGGGGCAGAGCGTACGTGCTTAAGATCGCAGTTAATTAACGGAATGTTTAAAATGATTTCGGCCGTGCAAGCCTGGTCGCTCGCACGGGAAGACAACATTATGGTTTATGAATTAACCATGGCGTGAATCATCATCGTGGTTACATAAAAGACTGAGAATGAGTGCGGATACGAGGAGGCCGGTCAGAAGAGCGAGTCCTTTGTCTTGGCTTGAATGTGGCGAATGCATGATTAGAAGGAAACCTGGTGCAGGAGCCTGGGCCAGGGGATTCACACTGGATCGCCTAGTCAACTGTCTGTGTGCTCTGATGAAAAACTCATCTGCTGCTACCAGCAACTCCAATCCCCTTTATATCCAGTCCACGTTGTACTGTACCAAAAAATGATAAGGTATTGGAGGCAATAAGCCCCTTCCTTCTATCTCTGTCTGCTGCTGCATGCGAGACATCCTGGAATTCAAAAAACAAGATGAAACGACATCTAAATTGACATCTTTGGGCTATTTTCTGGCACACCATTGGCAATGTTCTATGTCCCATCTATCTAACTATCCATTTCATCGCGCTGGGATGAAGGGCGTTACGGAAGTGACTGACACGTCGCTTTGGCTGCTGTTATTTTGTCAGCGGTGTGTGTGTGTGTGTGTGTGTGTGCATGTGTGTGTGCGTGTGTGTGTGTGCGTGTGTGTGTGTGTGTGTGTGTGTGTGTGTGTGTGTGTGTGTGTGTGTGTGCGCGTGTGTGTGTGTGTGTGTGTGTGTGTGTGTGGTGCATTATACTGTAGTGACAAGTGTACATGACAGAGTGGAATGACAGAATGAAGGAAGAAAGGTAAGAAAGTTAAGTAGGATGGGAAGGAAGAAAGACACAAACGAAGAAAGAAGAGAGGCAGGATGAGGAATGATCGAGGGAAGGAATTAAGACAGGGTGTAAGGAATGAGGGAAGGAATTAAGGCAGGGTGTAAGGAATGAGGGAAGGAATTAAGGCAGAATGGAAGGAAAAGAAAGGAAGGAAGACAGAAAAGATGGAAGAAACCTAAGCCTAAACCTAACCTAAAGTAAGGCACAAAGGAAGGAGGGGAAGAATGAAAGAACGGATTGAATGTAGGGAAGAACACAAGGAAGCAAGAAAGAAACGCATAAAGAATCCAGTCGTTGCCTTCAAATACAAAGAATAAGCTTGCGGTGGTGCTTATGGAGTTATGAGTCAGGGTGAATCATCGCCATTATTACCAGTGGCAGTACCACACTCATTCATTAGAATAATTAATCATCTGCCAGTGGGACTTCAATAGGTAGTAACCACAGAGAATGAAAATAGAAGTCAACAGGTGGTCAGGTCCCCTCGGGTGCGACGTTCACTGCATGTAATTAAAAATTAAATACACAAATAACCCCGGGGTCCGGCGCTACTAATGTGTACGTACATCTTGACCTAGCAAGGCTCCTGCCATTCCCGCAAAACGCACAGCTGTCAGGAGCACACGTGGATGCCTGCACGCACGCACGCCGGTACACTTACACACTCAGGGCTGAACATATGGCGCATGCCAACAGAAAGAACTGAGGTATACAATCCTTGTCAGCATGTTGATGCTCTGACCCTCTCTGCAGGGGGGAGGGGGTGGTGCTCTCATCACATCTTCACTGTGTAGATAATTGGCTTGCAATTAGCGGAGAACACAGAACGGCGGAGCATGGGAGGGTCATGTGACTGAGAGGCTGCACGTCTGTGGGAGATGAAGAGACGCTCAGGAGCACGAGAGCCTATTATAAGGACGGTGTCTATGCGCGCACGTGCACGCACATACACATACACATGCAGACACATAGACACACACAAACTCTATATCTCCATACAACTCTACCTACCTAGAGTAGATATGCCCGTCTATATAACTGCGTGTATCTACCTACCTGTCTACTAAATATCAACTAAATAACTCAATACAAAAGGAACAAAGTAACGATATACAATCATATCCATCTATCTACTATATAATGCTGTATATGTACAGCACATATATTCATTTGCATATGCAGCCTCATCCATACAGTGAACCTTCTGTTAGCCCAGTACATGAGGTAGACACACATCGTTGCATTCGCTTACTGGATTCCACCCCTGAGGCAGATGGCTTCATGCCAAGCTGCTCGCATCTGAAATATTAAGGGCAGAATTCATTCTTTCTAGCATTCGCTGATGCTAGAAAGTGCTGAAATGGGACAGAAATAAAGGCAGCTAGGGCAGCGCGTTCCCATTTGTTTTATTTTTTGTAATTTTTCTGACCCAGATTATTATGATTTTCTTCCACTCTCTTCTCCTCCGGGCTAAATTTACAATCTTTGCTGATGCCAGGTTTCTATCATAAATACACAAAAACTGCCCTACATCACATCCCGACACAAACTTGAACCGATGCTCCGAGGAGGCTGTGACTAATGTACTGCATCCACAGGAGAAATGATGGGGAGTCCGCTTCTGTAAATAAAACAGAAAACCCCAGAAATGTTTATCGCCCGGAAGCATGATGTCATTAACGTCCGCATCGGTTTCAGATGTGAAGATGAAATAAGCCCCGCGGCGGTCCGACAGACTGCACAACTCCAGCGTAGTCACAAATGTCTCATTGCGTAAACATTCTTTATCGCCAATATAAAGGTCCGGTCCGCCTTGTTGGTCCCGCGTTGAAATATCAACAACCCAAAGATTGATGGCCGACACTTTTCTGCCATATGGGAATGGCGAGGCCGCTGTGATGAGATCGGAACGCCTGAGAGGCAGGCGTGACGACTAGCTCCCCTTTTACTCGCCGCCGCGCGCTTCCAGCTGTTCTGGCATACGCCGTCAAAGTTCTGGAGTGTCACACATGTAACGCTGAGAGTGTAAACTAAATACGAAAACAGGTCGAGGGGCTTTGTTGTGACGTTATTTGCCTGCACCCTGTAAATAAATAAAAAGGCTTTAATTGTCAAGAGTTTGATCCAGTGCCTTCTTTCTTCTTACCAGTCCAGTGCACCGACCAGCCTGAATGGGCTATATGCGCAAATTGCACACACGCCATTTTGGAAAGAACTTCCAAAGAAGAAGAACCCTTCCCTACTTCCTTCATAGGTGATGATACTAACGTCCCGTTCTGTGACCCACGCTCCGCTATGCTTGGCAAGGAATCTCAGGAAAGCTTGCCTATATATTCTCTCACAGCACACGCCCCCAGAACCTTTTTTATGTCTAATAGTGCATATATAGAGCCCATTTGGCTTGAGGCACAGTGGAACCGCTTTGTTCTGGATCCTCCCCGGGCCTCAGAGAGAGAGAGAGTTACATTTAAGCACTGAGGGATTTGACTGCACCTGGGCTGCTCCTCTCCGGCTTCTCTCTGCCTGCATGGATATCAATAATTAACGAGCATGCCTCTGCCCATTCCGTCTACGTACAGTGTGTTCTATACTGCAGCACTACAGGGCCGCTGGAAAACCCATGGCCTGGCGTGTCGACCAGAAACAGCGCATGCCTGGCACAGGCCTGCCTGGCACTATACAGCTCTGTTTGGTTAACCACTTTCAACAGGGTGTCGTGGGCCCATGTTATATAGATCAAAATATTCAGAAAAGTTTCAGAGATTTTCCCTTTCTTTTTGTATGAACTTTCCAAATTGTTTAAAAAATTGCTAAAGCAGCTGATATACTCAGTCTGTGAGCTTGTATGGCAGGGTGTGTGTGTGTGTGTGTGTGTGTGTGTGTGTGTGTGCGCGCACGTGCACGTTTGTGTGTGTCTATCTAGACCTAATCTTGCAAACTGCTGGAAAGATCAAATTTGTATGCAAATTCGGCAGTAGACAGTAGGTACCTTGTCTAATACATTATTCCACACATGCTTTATGCTTTCATGTGGATCCCAAGATCCACAAGGATTTTTGGAAAGCTTTGATTTTCGCTTTTATAAACTGTCATACCGAGGAATTAAACAAGGGGCTTATGTGGTTAACAAAGTCTGCAGCCTGGCAGTCAATTCCTTTTCTGTTTGTCTGGCGAGAGGGACCATCTGGGGCGATAAGCCCTGGCATTAGAGGATGGGAGGTCACCCATATTTTCCTATTTTGGGGGCGATTCATCATTGTGCACAGAGATAGACAGCTGATCTGTATTCCGGACAAGGACACCGTAAAGCCTTGTGGTGAGGAGATAACCACAATCTGGATGAGAAGACCATGCCTCCTCTCTGCAGCGAGCTGAAAGATGCCTCGATGGGGTAACTCAGCGGCCTGTGAAGCTCCACTCCACTGGAAAGATCAATAAGCTCCCATCTTACTATTTTTCTCTCTCTGGATATATCTCCGAGAATCTATCCTCTGCACAAACGTGGAGGAGAAGAAGGTGCAAAGGGGGCAGAGATGGATCAGGGTGGCCAGTGACTGTGGTCAATTCCATTACCCTTTCTGTCAGAGCCAATTCAGCGTCTCGGCCCATGACCATGCATGCAGACAAGCACGAAATGGAGGAAACGGAAGAACAAACACTGAAAGACATTTTCACGCCGGCACAATTAAATCAAACTCGTTTAGACTTAATTGAGTCCAAACCACGTACTGTAGGCTATACTATCGATTGGGCTTTGAATTCACATGAGGGGGGGGGGGGGGGGGGGGGGGACCGGGGGGGCATTGAAACGATTTTCAAGACGCCTGTTGAAGGTCAAAATCTCTTGTCTAAAGAAAGAGAAACGTGATAGGATGAGCAGTGCACTTCTCATTACTAATTTCTCTGAAAGGTTAATATGGTCCTCACTGGGAAACTCATGCTTTACACATACTGCCAGTGTGTGTGTGTGTGTGTGTGTGTGTGTGTGTGTGTGTGTGTGTGTGTGTGTGTGCGCGCGCATGCGTATGTGTGCGCGCATGCGTGAGAGAGAGAGATAGAGAGAGAGAGAGAGAGAGAGAGAGAGAGAGAGAGACAGAGAGACAGCGAGATGGGAGGGCTGTGAGTTAACAGTTAATTACTAATGTCGAGGAGAAGAGGCGTGCGGTATAAGAGCTAAAAATCCACTCCTGACTCAGAGAATGAGGTTTCGCCACAAAATGGATTGAGTGTCAGTGGCCAGGACCTGCTGTCGGTCCTCGCCGAGACATTTGAGAGTGAAGGACTCTTTTCAAAGTGTCAGAGGGCATGATACTTTAACCAATGGCAGATCATTTCGGTGCTGACCAAGGACCGCTGGCGAGTTGGTGTGTCCGTGCAGGGAGAGTGAGTCAACAGTCTTGAACGACAGCTCGTGTTTCAAGCAGTCGCCTTATTATACAATTCCATATTTGGCCTTTTGGAAGCAAGTATGGTCGATGTTATCCATAACAAACACATTTCCCCATGTCATCGCATATACTGTGCACCCAGTTTTTACAGTCTTTTGCCCTGGATGCGGGGCGTGATAAAATGACCGAAAGGGTGACTGACACCTGATGTCAGACCAAGGGCTGATGACAAATATGGCCGCCACTGTTTGTTGAGGTGATGGAATGCTGCGTTGTCATTGTCTTGTGACAAGGCATGGCCTTGTTTGGATATACCCTCGAGCAGTGACAAATGACAATCATCATCTATTTACACTACAGTGTGATCACTCCAAAACCTGGCCGGTGAAACAAGGTGAAGGTCCAGAAGAAAGTGATCCAGTCACTATTCAGCCACTAGATGCCGCTCCACACTATACATAACGTTAACCCATTCTGACCTGAGATCAGATTCTAAAAATGTCTTCTACATCCTGACAGTTTTCCATTCTGACCTGAGATCAGATTCTAAAAATGTCTTCTACATCCTGACAGTTTTCTGAATAAGCTATGTTTCTATGTCAGTGGTTCGATTTTTCTAAAATAGCAGACCTACAAGCTCGTAGCGTGCCACTCGGTGGCGCGCTATGAGCTTGTAGATCTGTAGATTCAGTGGGTGGTTGTTATTATATATTTTTTTAAATTAATGTTGTGCGTCAGACCTTTCAGTACATATAGAAAAGACGTTTTGGTTCGTCATTTTAAAGCTAGATCAGTTTGGCCTCGGGGACCTCCAGGAGGTTGGCTTCACTGCAGGTACAGTTTGGCCTCAGGGACCTCCAGGAGGTTGGCTTCACTGCAGGTACAGATTGGCCTCGGGGACCTCCAGGAGGTTGGCTTCACTGCAGGTACAGTTTGGTCTCGGGGACCTCCAGGAGGTTGGCTTCACTGCAGGTACAGTTTGGCCTAGGGGACCTCCAGGAGGTTGGCTTCACTGCAGGACCTGAGGGAACTGGAGGGGACCTAAAGTTTGCACCATTCTTACGTGGCTCCTGCGAGTCCTGCCTCCAAGCATCTATTTAGGGACAAGAAATGCTAGCTTGCTAGTAGGCAGGTTTATGAACTGCCCACAGCCCTCCTTTGAGACACACAGAGTGAGTAGACAGAATTGTAGGCGGCAGCTTATAATGAGAATTAGTGTGGAGTCAGGACCAATTATATTGGAGATAGGTAGAAAATAGGAGAAGTCACGCTGTTACTGTAGGTGAAAAATAATGATGCTAGTGTGCATGCAGGTGCTCATGAGATGGCACTGCTGGCACATTGTATGACAACTGGGTCACGACTGTTTAACTCATTAAAACCGGGAAAGCATCTGTGTAATCTTAGATGTCAAAAATAGCAGATTTTAAAGCTCACAACACATCACTTCATGCCGCACTGTGAGCTTGTAGATCCGTTTTGTTATTGTAGAAAATATATGAATATACTGTGTGTGTGTATATATATATATATATATATATATACATTTTCAGATGAGGGGGACGGCGGACAAATATATATATAATCTTGGGGGTGACATGAAAAAGGTTTGAGCACCACTGACATAGAAACATCCATCTTTCAGAAAACGGTTTTCTGAGCTCAATTGCACCCAACAAACCTGAACTTTAAACATTCAGTAGATTTTGCAAATCCCATATATGTCAATGGGATTTTTCAGCAGATGTCACAGTTTTCACAGTTTTGCCTGTTTTCATTGCAGCTCAAAGGGCTTCCAACCCCCAGAGAAAACTCCAGGCCACAGAAAATCCACTGAAAGTTCAGCGTTTTTTTGGGGTGTAATTGAGGCCATAAAACCTAAAAGAAAAACGAAATAAATAAATACATGAAAATAATGTCTTAACGGGTTAGGTCTTAAATGGGTTAGGCAGCAGTGTGAGGGGCAGAAAGGAGAGGAGAAGGATGTCTGTGCGTATACTAGCTGTACTAGGGGAGACATGCCGGAGGGGCTGCAAACAACATTTCCCAGCGGGGGTCCGCATGCATGCAACACAGCAACAGTATGCTGTTTCACTTCCACATCCATATGCTGTAAACACAGGCCTGTCTGAGTCTGGCGCTGCACTGTGCTCTCTTCTCATCACCATCTCTCCATTTCTCCCTCTCCCACCCCGCCTCCTCTCTCTCTCTGTCTCTCTCTCCTCCCCCTAGGTATCATCTCCAGCCAGAGCTCAGTTCAGAGTAAAAAGCTGGCATCATATCATATGAAACCGGGAAAAAGCATCTGTGACATTTCAGATTTATTTCGTTGTACAAAAATAGCAGATATATACAAGCTCACGGCGCGCCACTTTGTGCCACGCTATGAGTTTGTAATCTATTTTCGAAAAATGTGGATTTTCTTTTTTTGCGCCAAATCTTTGGATATGTACATTTTTTAAGCACTTTTTATCTTTTTTTTACTCAATCTTTGCTTCTGGGGGTCTAAATTACATATAATTTTGGGGGTCCCTTACATGAAAAACTTTGAGAACCATTGAGAACCACTGGCATAGAAACATATAGAATCAGCCTCAGGGTCTTAATGGGTTAACACAAAAAGAAAAAGGATTTACTGATAAGTCAATTGAAAAACATGAGGATAATGGAGCAGAAATAATGATCATACGTAATTTGCTGCATACAACGCACCACGGTCGAACAAGCCTAATTTACATGCGATCGTCTATTTTATTGAACCAATAAATCCACTGATGTCGGCCAATTGGGTTTTTAACAACCGCAAAATAACAGGGATCTCGGTTAATCGCGCGGCACAATAAATTAGCATTCACGCAACCTTTTCAGCGCTCCGCACGTGTTTGGTATGTGGGTGGGTGTGTACACAACGTGGACCACATAATGGTACAGTATGTGGGTGGTTTTGTACAATATTTGGTACAGTATGTGGGTGGGTGTGTACACAACGTGGACCACATAATGGTACAGTATGTGGGTGGTTTTGTACAATATTTGGTACAGTATGTGGGTGGGTGTGTACACAACGTGGACCACATATGGACCTTTGACTGTATACAGTCGGTGCACAGTTGCCAGGTGCTATCGAACCTTGCTCTCTTTCTCGCTTCTATTCAGAACATCTCAAGTACGGGACTAAAAGGTCAGAAAACAGAGCAACCACACACACTAACAAGCCTTGACGGAGCTGTTAATAACCATTACAGGAAGGAAGGAAGGAAGGCAAAAACCATCAAAACTAGTCTTGTGGTTTAAGCACTGTGTGCATTACTGAGATATAATATTACTGCTTCTGGCCCGAGTCCTGCTACCGTCTGGACGCTGACGGAAGCTGATGCTGCTGCTGCATGCAGGGCTAATATAGCAGAATATAGCAGCTACCCCTTGGCTCTATTAATACTCAATCACCCCTGGGCTCCAAACCCTCGCTCTATTAGAACTGGATTGAGTACGTAGTAGCAGGGCTACGTGGAGCCGAGGCCACAAATAGGCGGTCACAAGTGTGGCCTTCCCCGAATCTATGGCAAAGGTTGGGTGTAAAGTTATTATATAAATAAATGGTCAGTACGTAGGCTCGATTTCCAAATAACTCCATACATGCACCGTCCAGAACTGTACTGTAGATATACTCAGAAGTGGGAAGTGGTTACTGAATAAAGAGAACCGAATTATGTTTGTCTTGGCCCGGTATAAAGACAGTACATCCTGTCTGAAACGCTGTGAGAATTATCAGAGGGAGAGGCATGAAAACACACAGGAGAATAGAATCACTTTCCCTGTGCAAAGACTAAAGAGCTTTTTTTAATTATACCTTGACTTATCTGTGCTTTGTTCCACTGACTGAGTAAAGCGTGAGGAAAGTTATTTGAAAACGGATGAGAACCCCCCTCTCTCCCCAACCCCTCAAAACCCCATCAGAGGAGAGATTGAGCCACCGGCGTCCATTCACGAATCAAAGCAATCCACACACTTCTTTGCCAACCAGTGATCCAGCAAGTGTCAATATTAAAGCCTTGTTCTTATTCTTTGGCATGCAAATAACTGGCGGAGTCGGGCTCGTTTACCCATGAATAGGTCCCAGGAAGATTTCTCACAAATTCAGAAGATGCTGAGCAATGGTGCCTCAGTCATAATAAGTGGGCCACAACATGGAACAGATCTGGATACAGTGAGCAGCGGAAGAGCAACAGCAGCAGTCCATTGTTCCCTTCAGCAATAACTCTGATACGGATCCAACAGGGTCAGTCGGTCAAACGCTCGGTAATTAACAACAGACTCGTTGCTAATGGGGGCTTTTTGCAAAACATTTTTTAAATAGTTAAAATAGCCTAGTCTAAAATGTTTTGCACAAATTATAAAAAGTGCATGTGGCAACATAAAACCTAGCCTAATCCTTTCAAATGGGGGTTCACGGCTTAACATGTATCAATGTGGGTGTCTTTGAATGTTTGAGAAGCACTGCTCTAGTAGGGACTTAACCGCCCTAACATAGGAATTAAGCCCAGCGCTGAGATGCTTCGACATGCTCCTGGTGATCCCGCCTCCCCTCTGATTTGCCCTTTAATTGCCTTCGGATCCCCGTCAGGTCTAGGCTCCACCGGCTCAGATAATGACAGAACGCGACAGGTTCCCCTTTGCAACCTCCCCCCATGTACACTTCTCCTGTCACGCTGTTCGTCAGGCTTCTAAGTGACCCGGCACCCTTGTGTCTCTGTCACCGCAGGAGCGCGACACACCGGTAGCAGGCCTATCTGGTTTGGACAGGGACAAACGAGGCGTGAGATGTATAGACGCAGCTCATCTGTATCATTAATTATCTCTCCATACACGGGGGGAGTGTGTGCAGGCTGGGCCCCCGCGGTTAAGATCCCCCCCCCCCCACCACGTGGGTGTTGCAGTGATTGTTCTGTTGCTCAGTGAAGACACTATATGTGGTATTTCTCGATGGGTGTGTAATCTAATTGCAGATGACATTTTCCTCCCGTGGAGCTGCTTGAGTTACGCTCGGCGTACCCCGATGTGATTGTCTAATCTTGAGTGGTGTTGTATGGGATGGAAAAAGCCCAAAGTCTTTTTGTGTGAATACCAAACTTCACTCTATTGCAATTGCATGTCACATGTTAACCAGTGGACAGGTAGTGTCCAGCAGGCCAAAGATATAGGATAACATGGGGACATACAGTAACAATCAATGGACAGGATACGACTTAAATATAAAATAGCCAAGCCGTGCATGATTCCTTATGCCATGCGAGTTCTTTTAACCTTACCGTATATAATGAGGTAAATGCAATATAGGCAATACTTTCAATACCTCCTGGGTTCGAATCCTGCTCACACCAGAACTGGTTAGCTCCATATACGGAGATGGAGGCGTGATGTCACGAGGAGCGACCATATATGGAGGCGTGATGTCACGAGGCGTGATGTCACAAGGCATGGCCATATAGGGAGGTGTGATGTGACACGTAAATGCAGGTTTTCATAGCAAATGCGACCTATACGCAACAATTAGCCACATCCGTAAACATATAATTTAAATGTAATCATAGATTAATTAAATGACATGGCCATGGTGTCTGACACACTCCTCCTTTAAGAGTCCACTTATTCAGTGTACCGTACCTAGAGTACATATAGTGCTCTTTACTGCAGGGAGAACAACAACAAAGGGACACTTTGTATCCCCAGCGTCTGTAATGAATAGGCCGCATTAGCGACACTCAGACAAAGGCTCACACCGCCTCCATGAAAAGCACCCCATTTACTTCCCTCCTATGTGCGAGCCCTCTCTCGCAGGGAGCCTTCCCACCCACAATCATCCATAAGAAAGAACAATGGGAGCCCAACGATCCGGCTGACACTTATTATCAGATGGCTGAGAATAACGGTAATAGTGAATCATGCGGGCTAGGACGCACGAGTCAACCCAGCTGAGCGGTTTAAGATCTGTCAGTTGAGTGACAGTCCAAAAGGGAAGCCATTAACTGTGAGCTTCTATTCATGTCAAGAAGCACACACATGGCAAATACAGTGTTTGGCGTGTTACATGGCTTCCAGGCCGTGTTGCCATAAATATACATCGAAAGGCACTTTGGCTGACCTTGACTAACACCCTGGGAGACAACTTGGTTCATTATGCAAAATCACAGACGGTTTGAAGGCGGAACAGAAGCACCAACGTGTTTATACCTTCCTGTTCTTTTGTTTTTTGCACGTTTGCCATCTCCATCACCGCGGCGCGGACCCGGCGCCTTATTGCATTTGAAATGGACTCCTGCTGCCGGAGAGAGAGAAGAGCGAGACGCCTGCAAATACACTCTAACTTGTATTGAGGTGAAAACATGTGAAACATGTTTCCAAAACACATCGATAGTTCAAAACACATCAATAGTTTATTCCTCCCCCGTCCCCCACATCCTCTGCAAGCGAACGTGCTGCAGGATGAAGTTATATGCTTGCATCATGTCTGAAAGTGGAAAGCTGACGATCAGCGGGGAATTCAGTGAATGCTTCTACTGCCCACCAAGACAGACAGAGTTGTCTGCTCGAGTGCATTCTGAGACAATGTTGAGTCAGAAGTTAATGAAAACGCTCTGATGCGGAAATGTGTTACCTCTAAATGCTTTTTCTCACAGTATACCGATGGTCCACAATGTTGACTATATGTTCTGTTGAATATGTTCTGCCGATTAGCATAGAACCCAGTATGTGGCCGGCATGTGCGTCAAAGTTTTGCTCTTGTACATAATTGTCACTGTCAGGCGAGGAAGCCTTTGGCTCTAAGCGTTGTAAAGTGCTCTACACAAACATTGCAAGGCTAAAGTGCTCTAAACAAACATTAAAAGGTCCATAGACTTGGCTAATACACGACGTCACATTTAAAGTGCTCTAAACAAACATAAAAAAAAGCCATGGAGTTGGCTGCCACATGACGTAATTCTAAAAGGGGCTAGCGGACCTCAAAATGAAATCAATGTGCTTAGAACAACGATTACATAACAGGCAAAAGGAAACAGGCAAATACTGTACTTATTGTGTCAGCTCAATTGTACTATACAACTATCTCCCGCTGGGTTTGCAGCTGTTCATTTAATGCTTCATTATAATTATAATCATCAATGCACCTGCAAAGGGCAAAGGGCCCGAGCATCACACCAGTAACTTGGGGCGATGTGAACTCTGCAAATCAAGTGTGACTGTGCCCGATTAAAGCAAGTCTATTTACTTAAAACCCAATTCACAAGACAGACAGCTACATTTTGTACTTTAAAACAACAGCATCAAACAAAGACACACACGGCTCAAAAACCCTTGTCTTTCCC
Organism: Protomyctophum parallelum; assembly: GCF_964188405.1. Classification (NCBI taxonomy): domain Eukaryota; kingdom Metazoa; phylum Chordata; class Actinopteri; order Myctophiformes; family Myctophidae; genus Protomyctophum; species Protomyctophum parallelum. The sequence continues at coordinate 40,807,950 of NC_139700.1, forward strand.
CTCGTGAAAATGATTTGTTTTCATATAACGTCTGTCGTCGATTTTGTGGATGAAATTAACCCGGTGTGATGGTGGCTGGTTGCCCAGGACTCGACAAAGCAAGTTTAAAATGGGCATATCTTCTTCAGATATTTTCCAATTTCAATGAATTCATTTGAAAGCTTGCCATGTCCATTTCCCTTAGAGGCTCCCCTCGAGGAAGCCCAACGCAACCTCTGCCATGGAACTCGCCATGCTGTTGTTGTGTGATGGGAAATTAGAAGGGGAGAGAAAAGATCCAGGCCTATTACGCCATTGCCATTGCAAATGTGCTCTGGAAATGGCGGATGGGGGCATTTCAATGGGGCTGGTCTCTGACACCATCTCTGTCCATCACTGAAATCATCAGAGGATGAAAATCAGTAATGGGGAATTTGTCTCAGCACAATGGATTGATGAGTGCATGAGTGGGCAGAGGCTCTGCGTTAATGACCACCCCAGGCTCAGTCACTGCCTTTGTAATAGTGTATATTTCAAATTGAACTCATTGCTATGTTTTGTGCTATACCGTTATTTGTGCCCGTCATTTACTTATTAAGGCTAATAAAGTGAAATTTAGACATGATGTCTATATTGCGCAACTCAATATGGACCCAATTAGTGACGAGCTTGCAAGCATGGAGTGTGTAACGGATGCTTTGATATCGATATCTCCTTTTCTATTAAGAGGAGATGGTTAACGAACCGATTTATATAGGCTTAGTGGTCTAGTCTATAGTGTATTTGCTTTTAATAGATTGTTTTCTGGCATTTTTTTTTCAATTGCTGTGAAGTGAGAATTAAAATTGATTTCCTATGGAGACAGGTGGATAATGATGTGTTTCTTGGTAGAATAATGCTTTATACACAGGGACCATGACGTTCCAACCCAGTCAATTTGAAAGATATATTGACGCTTTCAGGCAGAAACCTTGTATCTCCATATGTCATCTTATCACGTCAATGAATTCCCTATTGTATAGGTTAACCCATTAAACCCGGGAAAGCATCTGTGTATTTTATTATTTCAGCCATATATGGGTGTGTGTCACGATTCTATTTTTTGTTATATATATATATATATATATATATATATATATATAAGCATTTTGTTTCTGGGGGTCCCTGGTACAAATCATTTTGAGGGAATCGGCAGCCACATACATATCATTTTGGGGGTCCTTGACTTGAAAAAGTTTGAGAACTACTGATGTAGCAACATGTGTTTTTCAGGAATAGAATAGCTATTAGGATTTAGAAGACATTTGTAGATTTGGCCTCACGTCCAAATGGGTTGTATTGCTTTTTGTATAGGGAAAACAGCAGATCTGTAAGCAGATCCATCTTGTACATCTGATAAAAAATAAAATTCCGGGTACTGAGGCAAGCTGTTCTACTATTTCTACTATATGCTACATGCCCAAAATATAGGGAGGCTAGGTTGAAAGTAGTTAAGTCTGTGGGTTTTAATAAATATTTAACCAAAATGAAAAGTATCAACAAGTGACTAAATAATAACTATATTAGATCCATTGAAGCAGGCTATTTCCCCCCATTTTCTCCAAGTAATGATTCCACCCAACAGAAACATTATTCATGTGGGCCTAGAAACAGTATAGCCTACTATATCCTAGATATGCATGGGTTCACCTCTATATATTGATCGTAGGTCTGTTCAGATCAGTGGAGTATGCCTCACACTGCCACTTTGCAGTCAAAGTAGCTGTCATGTGCCAGTTAAGGAAAAAGAAAAACGACAAGTGTTTGTATGTGGCCTAGATACGATGCAAGGCTAGCTAAACACATGGAACAGCAGCTTCCCTGGATTACTGAGGTAGAATGAAGTTGTTGCAGCCTAAAAGCAAAGAAAACTACAGAATATATAGGCTAGGTCATACAGAATATAAAATGCAATGCAACAGTCTGGGATATAAGAACAGACGTCAAGAAATAGGCTACATCTCTTTGATGTCTGACTGTAAGGCTACTGCCGGTAGTTGCAAATGGGTTTTTAAAAAATTAAATTAAATTTAAAATAAGTTTCACGAACTTGGGCAAGGTCACGTCTTGAGGACAGGCTGGACTATATGTACCGATAAGGAGGCGGATGAATGTGGATTCTGGAAGCACGTTCATATTTCCCCTATTAGGTTACCACAGCCAGACAGTCCGGCCGGCCTGTTAGGTCTGTTATCTGGTGGTCTTATGTACCTCTTCAGGGAGAATTATACTGTATTAGTGAGCTGATTGTGATCATGTGATGTGCACAACCTTGCTCACATCAAATGAGAGGCGAGCCCAAATAGTTTCAGACAGAACCAGAGCACTGCTACACAACCTGCCCTGGTGAGGGGGTCTGTGTTTCTCCCTGAGAATGACATGATAAACATGTATTAAAGTATTAAACAGTCATCTGTGTCATTTTAGATTTCAGCAACATACATTTTTTTCCAGAAAACTCGTAGGATTTAGAACAGTGGTTCTCAAAAATAGCAGATCAAACTCACAGCGAGTCACTTCAGGCAGCGCTTCGAGCTTGTATAATCTGCTATTCAGTGTGCGGTCCCGGGACCCCAACAGGTTCTATAGATAGAGCGTCGCAGTCCCGCCCCCTCGAGAGACCCGGAAAAGAAATCCCTGCTCATTTTCCTCATAGACTTTTCAGAAAGTATTTATTTAAAGACGTTTATACGGTGCGGACAAAGCCAACTCTTGTCGTGACAAATCATGACAATAAACACAATGTTTTGGGCCAAACAAAGAATTAGAAAGTAGAAAAAAACGGCAGGTTATAACACATTTTTTGTTGTTTTTCTTCTTTGTAATTATTTGTTTGGTCCAAAATATTGTGTTTGTTCGAGTTGGGATTCATTTCCTGGGCCTGGCGTCGTCATGAAAGGGGGCGGGACTGCGACGCTCTACAGGGCCTATAGGACCTGTTGGGGTCCACGGACCACACTGTCTGTCATGCATGTACCAATAAAATTAGCTTGACGATATAATGACAACAAAGAAGATATGCTAGTGATTCATCACTGACTATGTTACCAGGGCATCTCTCGTTTACGATCACGTCACAGTGTGTCATGGCCGTGTTATGTCTGATTTATACTTGGTTTGCCTGCCGTGTCGGTTTGCGACCGATAAATAGCCGATCTACAAGCTCACAGCGCATTGCACTGTGAGCTTGTATAGACCTGCTCGTAGACCTGCTGTAAATCAGGGGCACTTTTCAAAGCAGGGTCCTATGTGGCAGTTAGGGCTAATAAATCAATATTATGCTCTAACATTTGAGGCTGAAATTGGACTCTCGTTTGTCATATAGCTTAAAATGTGGGATGGGTTTTCCCCCTTCTATGTGAAGAAGACATGCAACCCCCACCCCACCCCTTAATCATTCAGACCGACGCCTCCGCGGCCTGAAGAGGAGATGACACTTTAAGAGCAGATTCAAAGGCAACAAATATTTTGGCCCAGTTCCCTTTTTTTAATGGATTATGGAAAGTGAGTACACGAGGATGCTATCTGTGAGGTGCTATACAGTCAGAGCAGCACTATGGTGGGAGTATACCATCCAAACCCAATTCAATCAATTAAGGTGGCAGCCCTTTGCAAAAGCAATTCTTCTTCTTTTTTAATCGAGTTGATCATAAATTCTACTAGTCTAGAAGATGACCCTCGGGCTGCCAGGAGGGGGGCCGAGACATTAAAGGGAATCCTAGTGATTAACTATGCCGTGCTTTGCGGGGGATTCACATAATCTCCATGAGCAACAGTTTCCTTCCATGAGATTCCATGGACTACCCTCGGCGATATACTGAAGTAGCTCCAATTCAAACGTGCAGTACGGGATGCCCGTGCAGTTATGGCTTCATATGGCGCCCCTCTAAGTGGTTAATTAAATGGCAGCGGGGGTAATATAGACGCAAACTCCATTTTATCACATCAGACCAAAGAGGAAATAATATTCCCCGAGCTCTCTCTCTCTCTTGGCTATAAGCTTGATCTGGGGGCTGGCCCGGGAGGCATTGATTTCACTGTAATTTGCCTTTAGGTGACAGAGAAACTGCAGAGTAGTGTGGAGCACTGGAGCTAGCGAGCTATTCTAACTTTACTAACTACATTAATCCATTCTGAACGGGAACCCCTGTTGGTGTTTTAAGCATTATGCTATACTTTAGCTATTGAAAAATAGCAGATCTACAAGCTCATAGCGCCACGAGCTTGTAGGTCGTGGCGTTGGTTGACATGAAAGAGGTTGAGCACAACTGACATAGAAACATGGGTTTTTCAGAAATCTATTAGGATTTAGAAGCCTTTTTTTCGTCCAAAATGGGTTAATTCACTGCTTAGGTGGAGATTAGCATCGATTGGTCTGCCCGAAGGTAAGAGGGTGGGTGAAGATAGAGGACTAGTTTACTTTACAGCCTCCGGCCTCCTGCAGTACAAGGAAACACACGAGCGCTTTTCATTTCCAACACTATTTTGCAAGAAGCACTAACGCGTGTTGTGGTGGTGTATACGCCGTGAGACATCCAGAAGGGCCACATTGTCGCTCTTCATAGACCGGGGGCTGATTTGATTTTGGTGGTTGTGTGAAAAGAATAGTGAACAGTGACCACATTTAACTGATGGTGAAATGAACTGCATCACTGGGAAATTGGGAGTGATGTTTTTGTTTATGGTGTGGGCAGCTCTGCAGGAGGGTTGGTGTGTGTGTGCGCGTGCACGTGCGTGTGCGCGTGCACGTGCGTGTGCGCGTGCACGTGCGTGTGCGCGTGCACGTGCGTGTGCGCGCATGTGTGTGTGTGTTTGTGCGTGTATGTGTGGGCGCACGTGTGAGTTTTTTTTTATTGCACATAGCATGCAGCATATTTGCTCATAATAATGTGTGGCAGCCATGGAGCGTTAATATATTCCTCATCTATTGCAATACATCCATACAATCCCATATAGTAATTCATCCTGACGCATTTGGAAGCTTTCAGGGCTGGTCGCAGACTCTGTAATTGGATTACATTTTACAATTTAGACACTCTACTACTACAGTAGTCCTTGGGCCGGATGAGATATCGTTGCAACTAAAAGTGACAAGACTTATGTGGTATCATTTTGTTCGCCTGCCATTCAGGAGTGATAAAATGTGTGATAGCAGTTTCAGAAGGGCAGCTGAATATGGTTTTAGGGGTATAATCTGATTATGCAAAACCATTATAATTCATTGTTATCTAAACTCCAAAGATATTCACTTTTATGCACATTTATGATGTTTGTACCATGGATGGACATGACCAACATCATATGAGAACAACAGACATGCTGAATTATACTTCTCGAAGCCATACCGGGAAAATCCACAATACCTGCCTTTCTGAAACAGCGCACATCTTAAACTTCTAAATTAAACATCATAGCATCATAAGTGATACGTCTTCTTATGGTTGGAAGAGCCACCCATCGACTAATCTAATATACGGCAACCTTCCCCGTGTTTCTTCACTAGTCCGATCCAGAAGAACACAGTGTACCAGCCACTGCTACAGAGCTGACAATGAGGTTATATCTTCCCTTCTTCTCTGGAATCCTGCCTCAAACCAGACCAGAGGTAGAAAACTGTCATTCCCTGATGTCATCGCCAGGGACACATGCATCAGTAAGCAGGAACTGGGGATGGCAAAGAAGAACCGGGAAGTCTGGCATGGCATTGTGAAATCCATGATCTGGACCGCGGTCGAAAAATGATGATGATGATGATTTGCTTAGTTATGCCATTCACTATACAATTTTATATCAGAAATAAAGGGCCAAAAACAAGTAATCAGCTGCCATTTTGACATTGCTATCACATCATTTCATAAACTACAGATACAAAAATCACTTTGTCCCTTTTTATGGCAACGATATCCGATAATGAGGCATCTGGCCTATGGACTATACTGCGTCGTCGCACAAACAGCTGCCTCGACAGCAGCAATCAATTTGTGTCCAATTCCCTGGCTGTGCGGAGCGCCATCCTCAGATACTCAGCTACAAGCGTGCGCCAAGGAAGATGACCTTCACAACGCTGCTTGTCCCTGGATAGCTCCCCACCTGGGCATAATGGTTAACCAATGGCAAAATAAAGTCATCATAACAGACACAATGGAGGGTATTTATTCCCTCTTATCATTTCCAGTCGTGTGTGTGAACTTTATTGACCACGCGTTCACCTTCCCCACTGTGGCCGTGGGCTAATCGTTTGGAGATAATAAGTCATGAAAAGAGGTCGAGCCTGCGTATACATGCGGCACTAATGGCGTGCATCTCTCCGTGCTCTCGCGGCCTCGACCTCTCATTTAACTGCCCCGGTCTGAACCTCCCCGGGCTATATTTATATATTGTTTGTGCCGTAGTAAAGCGACCTCAACCATTGAGATTCAAGCACAATAAGAGCCTCTTCGTCCCCAAGGGCCGGTGGGCACAGTCACAGTCACTGTGACTTCTCATCCGGCACTAAAGCCACATTGCGACATTGTTGCGCGCAGGTGTTGTTCAAATGTGCACCCGATCGAGTTAGCCGATCTGCAAGCTCACAGCTTTTCAGCACGTACAGTATTAGATAGGAGTACAACAAACACAAAGTCTCTGTGCTAAATGGTGCATTGATATAGCGCCTTTATAGTGCTTTACAATGTGCATTACATTTAAACCTCTCACGCACACACATTTGCCTCACCTACGGCAGATGAAACCATGCAAGGCACCAATCTGCTCCTCAGGAGCAGTTATTAGGGGTTCATTGATCTAGCTCAGTGGTTCTCAATAAGTGGTCCGGGACCACCAGTGGTCCTTGAGGGGGTTCCAAGTGGTCCCCAGCTAAATAATGGAGAGTATGGTAAGTAAATTGACCCTTAGAGATCTTTAACTCTTGAGAGCGTAACATGATACCATTTGGTTTCATGTCACGCTCTTAAGTGTTACAATTATTGTTAAACATCTGCATTACTTAATTTAAAAAGAGTTTTCACCATTAGAGAATGTAGAATAATTGTTATTTTGATCAACGTTTGCCTGTTATCTGTCCTATGGTACCAACATCAATACTGCATGGAATTATGGACAAAACCTTAGCCAACAATAACAAAATATTCAAAGTCTTGGGTCTGAGAGTCTAAATCTCATCAAACCAGACAGTGGCCTTGTGGTTAGAGTGTCTGCCCTGAAACTGGGAGGTCGGGGTTAGATCCCCGGCCGGATCATACCAAAGACTATAAAAATGGGACCTCCCTGGCACTCAGCATCAAGGGTTGGATTGGGAGGGTCAAATCTACTAATGATTCCTGAGCGCGGCACGGCTGCAGCTCACCGCTCCAAGAGATGGGTCAAATGCAGAGAACAAATTTCACTGCGGTATAACGTGTGTGACAATCTTTGACTTGACTTTGAATGGTGTTCCGTGGTGGCTCAAATGCCAAATAAATAATGGACCGTGATATGGAAAAAGTAAAAAAACACTGGTCTAGCTTGCTCAAGCACACGTTGACAGTGACACTGACCCAGGGGGAGCCGGGGACTGAACCTTCCCATGTGGCCACTCTACCTCCTAAGCCTCCTGCTTGCCCCTTTCAGTATGTGTCAAACCATGGGGATAACAGCATGGGCAATGTGCGACAGACAGAAACGAGGGCTACTAATGGTGTGCCAAGTGCACCTGTCAGCAACGTAGCAGGTACCCCGACATAAGCTGTCACGGTCCTCGTAGCTGCAGCTCGTGTTGCCTGTCCTTTCCTTCTGATTTCCAGTTGTTCGCCTGTCGCTACAAGTCAGCGCGTCATGCTGCTGACAGGACGCCACCTGGGCAGCTCCGCTTCCATCACAGCTGATTTACCTAAATAACGAGATCAATCTCCAGCAAATCTAAATCACCTGCAAGCAGCGCAAACAAGCTAGACGATGGCCTTGCTTTATTCGTTTACTTATTTATTCCGTTTAAAAAAACACTTCCATTAACGTCTGCTCTCCAGCTATAAGCCCAATCAAAGACGATGTAAATAAAACCCTAAGCTTTATAGTCCTTTTGACAGATGTACAAATACATAATGCAACAGCTGGAGAGGATGGCAAAAGACAGAAAAGGATGGAGTCTCATCAATGGCCTATATGTTCCTAGTAAGTAACGTAATGTATAGTATAGGCATTTGTGTCAGTAACCAATTCAATCAAAAGGCGCGCACACACATGTGTGTGCCTTAATTCCTTCCCTCATTCCTTACACCCTTCCCTTGATCATTCCTCATCCTCTTCCTTCATTCTGTCATTCCACTCTGTCATGTACACTTGTCACTACAGTATAATGCGCGCACACACACACACACACACACACACACACACACACACACACACACACACACACACACACACACACACACACACACACACACACACACACACACACACACACACACACACACACACACACACACACACACACACACACACACGTATGAGGTATGGTACTGGTATGGTATTTGTCACTTCACTAGTCATAAGCTACTGTGGTGACTATAGTGACAATTAAACCCTGTTGATTCTGGATTCCTCCAGCATCGCACCTTGAGTTCTTTCACTCACATTACTCCCTGAAACTCACTGGGTCCATATCCAAATATATCTGCAAACAGGGGCTAATGAGCCCAAAAACACAAACCAGGCACAAATTGAAGCAGCCACAGACTGACGTGCAAATTAAGGCAGCCCCCGGACGAACCCTACAGCCAAGACGCCCCTCCCCCGGGCCCACCACACGCACCCTGACAACACAACCAGCCACAATCATTTGGAGGCGTATGGAGATCATTTACAAACTGCAGGTTAGCGCTGATTTAAATCAGGGTTCACTCTCCTCGGGGAATGCTAATTACCAGACCTCAGTGAACTACAGTGTTGTTGTTCCCCGCTCACATCCAGTAAATGTCATTACGATCCAAACAGTCAGCCCTCAGGTGAACTGAGCTATAGCAGACCCTCCAGGATATATTTTTTCTCTTGAGCTGTGAATAAGAGTGTATATATATGATGAAATATGGACCCACGTCACGCGCACATAAAGTATTCTGGGGCTGTAATGGCCTCATAAAAAGGCATCCTTGCGTGACTCGTATTGATGGAATCTACTGATTACATGACCCCTCATGTATGGTAGCTAGGTGGGGGGTCAACCACTTAAGCCCTATATACTTCCTCTTATAGGACAAATAGTGGATATACAAGCAGAGCTACGACCTCTCCAGTGGGGCTTTTTTTCTACACGAACCACTTGATTGACTACCGTCCCTATTCCGAGGAAAACATTGGCCCGAAGATAGCAGATGTACAAGCGCTGTGAGCTTGTAGATCGTCTATTCCCTTCATCTTTATAAATATTGGTCTAGTGGGTGGGAAAAAAGAGCAGAAAAAGTACACAGCCAATGGCCAATTTGACTAAGTACTGAGGAATTAAGTGGTTGAAAAGTCAACATGGCAATCCAACACAAACAGAAAAAATAATGTGCAATCAAATAAACAAAAACAAGGTGCTCAAACAAGTGCTATCTATGAAATCTATGATAACTGCAACATCATTTTATAGAGTAGTGGGGGTTCCTGCTTCATCTCCCTCTCAGCTAAAAGGGGTCTTTGGCCTAAAAAAATCCTCTTGCCTCGATCAGCTTCACCTGGCAGTGACTGATGGAGCTCAGCTGTGCCCTTTATAGTGCAAAAAAAAAGAGGGGAAAGGGGGGTTGTATAGCGAGGTTGTTGGAATGTTTGTTACAATGTGAATTCTCTAGAGACATAGAAGATTACTCAACATTTCAGCTGCTGGAAGTCTGGTCTGACAAACAAGAAAAAAAAAAGCAGACAAATTGCTTCAGCACCTTCCGATCGAAAACAGAAACTGCAGAGCGGGACAGTTTGAATGAAATGCTTGTTCCATGTAAAGGCGTCACAACATCGCACCAGTCAGCCAGACAGACAGACAGACGGAGAGCAGAGACACGCACGCACGCATGCGCACGTTGGTATTAGTACACTTGTGAGGACAGCAATATTTTAGGATTACTTTTTCCTACTTTACCATTTTTCTGGTGCCATTTTAAACCTAAGCCTACTGTACTTCTAAATGCCTAAACCCTGACACCACCCTGAATCTCTTCTTGTACCATTAGCTCAAAAACAACATTTATCTTGTGGAATCCAGGGAAGTGGTCTTCACCAGTGGAGTAACTAAGTAACAATTACTCAAGTACTGTACTTATTGTGAGGTATTTGTTTTACTTGAGTATTTCCAATTTTCCACTACATCTCAGAGACGATCACTTACTCCACCACAATAATTTGAGAACATTAGTTACTAGTTACTTTGTATATTTTGATTATTATTACAAAACATACATTAACCACTAGGCCTATACATTTCGGCCAGTTGATAGATCGGCTATTTTCAAATTATTGTTATACATTTATACATTCGAAACATTGTGAAACCGGACATTCTGCATAATGAGTAGGCCTATACTTGCTACTTTTGGTAGTTTAAGTCCATTTTGCTTTTACCTTTAACTACCGGTAGTCTTTGTATATTGCAGTATTGATACTTTTACTTAAGTTAAAAATGTGAGTACTTTTTCCTCCAAGCTGGTCCTCACATGGTTGATTTCTCAAGTCCTATTGCACTTGTGTGTGTGGGGACATCTGGCCCTCATATAGCCTTGCTTGCTGGCAGGCACACGCACGCACACACGCACACACACACACACACACACAGTGAAAGTTTCCTCAGCGTCACTACTCCTTGGTCAATGAGAGCCTGCATGGGTATACATTTGAATCTGAAATGTCAACTCCAGTGATTAAATCGATGCGGAAACTAATCTTTTGTTGCCTTTGACCAAATGGTTTATAAATCCTCCAAGTGTTTCCCCCTAAGCAAGTGCTGGAATTCTCTCTCTCTCTCTCTCTCTCTCTCTCTCTCTGCGCCAACAAAAAGGATCCGCTTTGATACCGCCACCCCCCTTTTGCACTGGTGAGATAAGGATGCTGAGCTGACATTTTTAGTATACCCTCTGAAATGTGAATATGAAATGAGGCCGCTGATACGGCGTGGATAATGGCATCGGCCCTGTTTAGCTACACACGTCCCAGTCTCTGACAAAAGATATGCAGTTGACGCACATTTTGGACGAGTGTTTGGGTGGATGAGGACATGGCAGAGAAAACACAAATTAGCCTACTGCGAGAGTCTGGATCATATAATATGCATGGGCACATATACTGTACATGTGTGTCTCTGAAAGAGAGAATGCCTGTGCATACTGTATGTATGTATGCGCACAAAAGAGAGAATGACTGCCTTGTATACTTGTGTGTGTGTGTGTGTGTGTATTTGTGTGTATTTATGCCTGTGTGTATTGTGTGTGCGTGTGCGTTTGTTAAGATTCAATTATGGGGTAGCCTATCACTGGCGTCTACTAGTAGAAGAGTATTTTTAATAGCAATTGTATTTATTAGGCTGGTCAGGTCCAACACCCAACAGCTGGGGTCGGTTTCTCGGATCTCTGATTGAATTTCACATGGACAATTAGGGCACGTATCCAAATCCATTAGGTCGACGTTGAGATCGTAATAATAATAATCAGAGCCAATGATATCTCGGAACGAATTTCACAGGTCAATTACGGTACAGGTCTGTTATTTTCCACCAGTGAAGAAATCTTGCGTGCTCTAGCACACGTGCACGACATGTGCACATGCATACATACGTTTACTTTGTATGGGGAGAAATGGGGTCATGCATTCTTTTTTACATCATGCATCATGCGTCTATTTTTTTTTTTACTTCATCGCATCGCCTCTTTTCATAGTCATCGACATCGCAGTCACAATTCCACCGGCGGCGCCGACAAAGAGTTAAACCCTGGGAAGTACAGTACAGGAATGAAGTACAGTATAGCACGCCGGTCGTGGAAGAGTAATGTGACTCCACCGAGAGGACACCACCGCAGAGAACAGAGAGGAAGAGCACCGACGCCGTTCTGCTCACAGGGCAGCCATTAATAGGACCGACATTAATCACCCCCCCCCCTCATCATGTCGGGCATACCTGCAGCCCTTGCATGCATGTGTGTGTGTGTCTGCATGTCTGTGTTCATAGCAGATCCCCCTCGATAAGGAACCTATAGATCAGATACCATCATTGGACAATAATCCCATGTGGATGGTCACTTTGATGAGTGTCCGAACGGGAACGCGCTGATGACCACCACGGGCGGCCCCTAGGCGCTGTAATCGGCCTGGAAACCCTCCCCTGGGGGGGGGGGGGGCTCAGCCTCATCTTAATCCCCCCCATAAGAAAGAGGAGCCAGATGGCCGCGAACAACTGCTGGAAGGCGAGGGGATGAGCGCATGCATGCATGGAGATGCCAGGAGTGCCTCTCTCTATCTACTGTTTACCTCCTGCTTCAAGTTACTTCTGTAAAGACCGGCGGAGCGGATGGCGGCGTGCATGTTCAAGGATGGATGCCACACATGTGTCTGCGCTCAGGCATAGGCGTGATTATTTGAGAGGTTTGCACCTATGTATTGTGCGTGCGTGCGTGCGTGCGGCTACATTCAGAGAAGTCAGATACCCACTGTGCCTGGCATCGAATTACACCCACCCACCCACCCCCCCCCCCCCCCCCACCCCCCCACAGTATCTTCAGAGTCAGACCCTCCGCGCCAGTCACAGTAACATTGCGATTCCTGGAGTGTCACCGGGGGAGCAACGCGGTCCCAGGGGTGTCGGGATACAAGCTATGACCCCCACCCCCTTAACCCCACAGCGAGTCCACAGTGGGCCCACAGCAGGGCATAGCTCTCCACCCGCCCGGGGGGGGGGAATGCTGCAGGTCTGGGGTCAGACACAGAGTATATAACCAGTCAGCCGGGGCGGCAAATGACACTCAGGTCGCAGACAGATCGAGGACACCGTCCAGCCCCCATCAAGGGAACAGTGTTTATTCACCGTGAGCCAAGGGTGGGCGGAGGGCAATGAGCTTCAATATGCATGCCGTATGGGTATGGTGGGTGGCATTCATTAATCAAATATTACAAGGAGCTCAATTTATGCACAGCATGAGATGAGCTCGTGCTGTGCGATCCCACAGCCTCATGAGACCTGTCTGATCTCGAGTTGCAGCCGTGCATTCATTATGTATGCATAGCGTATAAAGAGACGTCCCTTAACCCCCCCCCCCCCCCCCCCCCCCCCCCCACATTGCACCCTCTAAATTGATTTCTTACAGCGGACTAAAAGGCTGTTTTAGTCTCTAGTCTGATGCCCCTACCGCCAACTCTCTATTAGTGGTACGTGGCAGCTGGTTATTATAGCGGAGTGGTTCTGCCACACCAAAGGGTTAAGCGTGACTTGAGCTCTACAGAGGACCCCCTGGAAAGGATAACGCCTTCGCCACAAATCTCCCTCTGACTGGCCCTGCATGGCAGTCGATGTCAGGGTCACATTGACCGAGGTGGCCTTTCAGTATACAGATAGCTTCTGTTCCAGGAACCTCAACCTATAGCATACTGGACATGTGTTATATCATATAGAAAAGGTTACGGTGTCACCTTTAACCCACCTGATCTGTATCTCTGATCTCACATTTTGCTGGGGAAGGGGGGGGGGGGGGGTGGCCTATTTATTTAGTAAAACCATTTCAAACAGTAGCTGTTGATGGCCAGTTTGCTCGCAGAGGAGACGCCTGTCACGGCCGAGTAGTAAACCAACAAACGGTACCCACAAAGCAGTCCACTCCACAGAGGGCATATACTCCAGTCCAACCAATCAACCTCTGCCTTTGCAACATCAAGTTCTTTCAACTTCAAGTTCATTGCCACATCACCAAGTCTACACCAGCAGGTATAAAAGAGTTAAATCGTGCAAGCTTCCTCAGAATAGCAGTGGAGAGAATATGCCAAAAGCCTAGGTATTATGTGATGTGTGTACAAGGCTTAAATAAGCATGGTGATTGGGGCATCAAATATCAAATGTGTGTGACAGTGTTCAACAGCAAAATATCAAAGTATAGGTATCGAGTGCTCATCAATGTATAGGAGACTTATATGCATGTATGTAGCTCCACCCACCCTTTCTTTAACAGTGAAGTTATAGGGTCAGGCTGTATAGCCCTTAAGCCATTTCCATGTCCTCAGTGTGAACCTTTCCTCCCTGCCATGCCAGTCCCACTCAAGCCGCCCGAGTTATACTTAGCGACTGCATGACCGCCGCAATTAAACAGCAGATCTACAAGCTCACAACGCATCACAGCTGCGACACGCTGTGAGCTTGTAGATTCTGTCATGTCCGGGTTGCGCCACAATCGCCACAGCGTTGCAATTACTAAGCATAAATCACCCCATACACGTCTCCATGTACTTGACAGCGGACGTCTATTTCTCCCAGAGCAGGGATAACTAAGCGAGACCAATACAGCGCGCGCCAGCGGCCATGCCTCCTGGCGGTGCAGTGCATCAGCGCTAAATGGACTACACGTAATAATGGGTGAATTATTCAAATGCTGGTGTATATCATCACCATAGCCGGGCTCTGCATGGTGCGGCCGATGTGCCCCAGTTAGCAGGCCCTGGAGCCATCGCAGTGGCAGTGCCATGGTGGGCAGGGGAGGTACAGTCCCCCCCCCCAGCGTGTTAAGGATGTTTTTCTCACTCTTAACGCTTCACTGCCTTCACACCAAAGGCTTGGCCTCATAAACTCTAAGCCCCATAATCCACTGTGTCAATGTTGGAGGGACCACCAACTTTCACAAACAAATGGGTGGGGGGTGGTTTCTACGAGGCAACAAGAGTGACAATTTACAATTTAGGCATTTAGCAGACTCTCTTAATCCAGAGCGACATTTTGCGACAGATTGACATTTTGATTGGGAGTGGATTTAGACTGAAAGTGTGATGAATGTTAGACCGTATGCCAGAGTCTAACACATTGCAATCACAATCCAACGGGGGTTCTTTGTCAGGGGAAAGCATGTCAGTAAACAAACAAGTTAAATAGCTCAATTATCCAATTTTGTCTAATAGAGTCATTCACAGCATTATCTCCCTGAGAAAAAAAAAGTTGTCTTCCTGAAATGACACCTTTGTCCCGTCCCGTCCCGTCCCCTCCCTCGGGTCAGTGGCGCCTTCACATGACATGTGGCTCCCCTCTTAATGGCCAGGTCATTACATGCGGTGTCCCTTTACATGTTTGCGGTGGCCCCGTCAGTGTCACGCGCACCGACATGCCCTCCCCCCCCTCCCCCCCTCCCCCGGTACTCAACACGCGCAGCATTTCAACCCTCTGTGTTTTGCTGTAAATCAGGACACGCTGTAAAACCGTCTAAATGGACAACCCCGGTGACCCGCCGGCACCCCTCCAAAGCCCGGCGGACAACTCCGGTGACCCCATCACCACCACCCAAAGCCCTCCCCCCACCCCCCCAAGCTTCAGACACTTGACCCCCCCGCCCCCCACACACTTCCAGGGAAAAAATAGGATAACGACGTGGTGCAGCAGCAGCAGCGCTCCTGCAACCCGGAGGACAGCACAGCTCAACCAGAATGAAAGGGCATGCATGAGCAGCCTGACGTAATGAACCGAAACACCAGAGCGCCGCACACCGTCATGTCATGCTGCCTCACGGCGGAGATCCTGTCAGGCTAAGAAACCCCCTGCATGCATGCGGCACAACAACCGACCGTTTATCCACTTTCAAATGAAACAGTATAGCACAGATCTACAAGCTCACGACGCCATCGCGACGTGAGCTTCGTAGATCTGATTGTCATTCGCTGTACGACACATTATATAGGGCTCAGCATCGTTCATAATATAATAGTTGCTCAAACCAGGACAAAAAGCACACAGAATCTCTTATGTCTAATTCTCATCAAAGAAGAGCAGGTGAAAAAAGTGCGATAATTAAGGAGAGAGGGAGAGGAGAGCGAGATAGAGCGCCAGTGAGAGAGAGACAGAGAGCAAGAGAGAGATATGTCAGAATAGAGGATATAGAATAAGGAGAAACACTTACCCAGAAGATGAGATTGAAGAAGAACATCATATACTTCAGACAGCAGAGGCAGCCTCTAGCCATGTTGCACTTCTTGAATTCTAGAAGGAACACAAACGATAGATCCAGGTAAAACACCACGTACTTGCTGCCTTTCGGGGAGCTGTACTTATTGCCGGCGCTCTTATTGTCTCCCGCGCCACTGGCGTCGGCTGGCGCTGCAGCCGCCCCAGCCGCCTGCGCCTGCTGCTGTGCGCCGCTACTGCTGCGCGGCCCCGTGGAGCCGTAGAACGCGCCGGCCGTGAAGCCGCGGCCGCCGAATGGTCGGCCGGAGGTGGAGGCGCGGGCGAAGTCGGAGTCGCGGCTATCCACGGACGGGCTGCGGTGAATGGCTGACTCCTCACTGCTGGACTTCTCCATGCTCTAGAGCTGCGGCTGCAGAGGCTGATGATGGGGCGCGTGCTGACGCACAGTCTACCATAGTCTCAGAGGTGGCAAACCACTTAGTTCCTCCACGAACGCGCGCCAGAAGTTGACCCCAACTCAGGCAAAAATCTTCTAAGCCCCTAAAGTGGAGACAGAGAAGGACTGGAACCTCCCGCTTGGCTTACACGCACGTCTGTCCCTTGAACGCGACCGTTCCTCGGTGGCCCCGGATTAGCGGCGGAAAGGGATCCCGCGGGGAGCATCCCCCTACTTAAGGGAGGAGAGAGAGAGAGAGAGAGAGAGAGAGAAAAAGTTTGGTGCTATAGGCTCAACCTGTGCCCCCCTGTGGTGTCACACAGTGATCTGCTCTCTCTGTGCACAGCCCTCTGCCTGGAGGGTGGGGTGGTGGTGGGGGTATTCCAGTGGGAGTCAGACCCCCTTGTGAATCTCTCCAGCTCTCAGCTGCTTCACTTCCACATTCCTCTGCTGACCTCAGCACTAGAATCTCGGGGGCAGATGCGACAGCCGCTCCCTCCCCCCCCCCCTCCACTGGTCCTGGTACTGTATAACTCTTCCCCTGCAACCAGGCTTCACTCCACTTGTTCTCCTCCTTGTTCTATTTCTCCTCTCCTCCTCCTCCTCCTGCGTGTGTGTGCTGCCTCAGCTCCCTCTCTCTCTCTCTCTCTCTCTCTCTCTCTGTGTCTCTCTCCACTCCCAACGTGCTCTCTGGTCCTCCACTCTCTTCTCTTCCTCAGTGTGCCTTCCCTTTCTGCTGTACCATTCCTGCGCTCAGCAGCTCAGTCCTGCATGCGCTGTGTGTGCACTGCACTCTTTCTCAGTAGCAAGGCGGCTGATGCGCTATTATCGGCAGCGGCAACTATAGCGGGCATTCCCTCTCCCCCCAGCAAGAGCACTAAGCTTCTCACGCCCCCTCTCTCTCTCTCTCTCTCTCTCTCTGTTAGCCACTCCCCCATTACTGAGCAGTCGCCCAATGCGGCAGCTGCGAGCCACCCGGCACTCCTCCCCGCTCTCTCGCTCTCTCGGGTCTCACGGTTTCCTTTTATAATAAGCCTCATCAGTACCTTTCGCTCCTTCTGACTATTCACAAGTTCAGCAGTTCTGACGACCAGCGTTCAGGGGAGGCCAGTGTCATGATGAGAATACACTAAGACTATATAGAACTCAAAACAAAACGCATGAAGACAGCTTGGGTTATATTGTGTTTGAAGGAGGAGCGGGGTGTAGCGGTTGTGGGGGGAGGTAGAGAGCATATTAATAACATCTATTTAAGCATGTGACCGAAGGCTTTCACTGTCAGCCTCAAGGGGGTGAGGGGGTATCAGCAACTATGATTTCATGTACACCAGGATAGCTGCTCACATCGACCCCCCCCCCCCCCCCCCCACACACACACACACACACACACCCGGTCCATATTTAAAGTCTCATCATTTTAATTCTGCACACTGTCATAGTTGCACCATATTTAACTCTGGCACCCGGGGCGATTTGTTTTTCCATTTAGTGAAGACTGCATGGCTTTAACATCGGATTGATATCTCATGGCCGAACGAGTTCAGCGTCTGGTGACGGGGGTTCTGAGCTGTACAGCTTTGTCAAAGTCGCTGTGCGGTCGGCTCTATAGCGCTATTCGTCTTCCAACTACACCGCCCTCGGCCATGTAAGGAGCACTTCCATGGCACTGGCAGGGCTGCAGCCTTTTGGAATTACGGCACCCTTCTGAGCATGAGACGGGGATAGCGGCTTCAACATTCTCAACGCTTTCCTATATGGAAAGCCAGGGTCAAACACTGAATACTTTAGGTGTTTCACACACTAGGTTTAACAACCTAACACGGCGACTTTATAGACCAGTTTTGCTCTCACACTTAACACTTGGCCCGCTGGCATTTATTGAAAAATTAGGAACTAATTCACGCCAGCATTTTTCCCCGGTTGAGCTCTCATTTTGAAAGACTTTCCAGACTTCCCGAATTAGACATATCCTAGTAAGTTTAACGGGTCTCGTTCAACTGTTGTTTACAAGATGGATCTATGCCGGGTCACTGGAGGCCTCTACAGCGCCATTTGTGCCATCAAAGAGACCAAAAATGCCATCTGGGACAAGGAATAGGAGATACAGGCGATTGAAAGAAACAGATAGAAAGGATTATTATGGCGAGGACGATCTAAGATGGGCGATCCATTGTCATGGCAAGTAGCATTATGGCTTGATCGATCGAAAGAGCTATAAAAGCACAATTGCCATTGATCAACGGCAATGGTGGTAAGCGTAGTATTAAATAATATGCTTCAATTGACCTAGATCTACGGCAATGGCGCAGAAGCGGTAACAAACCTTTCCCGTCTGAAATACAACACGCTAACATATTCTGTAATGAGCACAGAGCAGACGATAAGTGAGAAAGAATGGCCAATTATTTTTTTAAGGAGCATGGCCACGCTTGGCTTATTCATAAAGCTCTGATAGAATATTTCAAATTCATACGGGGAGCAGCTATTCTTGCCATGTTTGTTTAGGTGTGCGAGGTGCACGGTATACAGCTTAATTCATCCTAGAGCAAGCTGTAAGCTAACAATGGCCAACATAAATATCGTTCTGTCCACTCACTTACAAAGCCAACCTTTGTTTCAGGGCTTGTCTGGCCAAAACAGGTTTAGTGTTTATAAACGGTGTGCTGTTGTGCTGGGGTAATGGTCTTCTGTCAGCAAGCTGATGTGAGTGCCAGTTAAAACTATACAGGCTGGAGCATTTCAACTGAAGGTAAATCCACTAACGCCACTTACAGTGGATACACACATCCGCTTGTATCACACCGTTACTGAATGGAACATGGACTGACAACATTGCATGTATTAATATGCATGAAAATGGCCTGTAGAGAATCACTTTCGACTGAAGTCAAAATTGGCATTGACTATATGGTAATTAAGCTGCACGCTCCACTCGTGGTGATGCCCTTCCGTCAATTCCTTTAAGTTTCAGCTTTGCAACCATACTCCCCCCCCCCCCCGGAACCCAAAGACTCATGGGTGTAACACTGCCGGATGGCGAGTCGGCATCGTTTATGGTCGGAACCACGACAGTATCTCAGTCTTCTAACCTCCGACTTTCGTTCTTGTTTAATGAAAACATTCTTGGCAAATGCTTTCACTTCTGTCCGTCTTGCGCCGGTCCAGGAATTTCACCTCTAGTGGCGCAATACGAATGCCCCTTACGGAATTACTTTATCATTGTCCCTTGAGACAAGATTGTCCATGATGTTTAGCCAACAGTGAAATCTAAAAATCACACCTGTATGAAGTGAGTGGTGCAACTCCGTGTGGGGGTCCCCGGGGGTCCCCGGAACTTCCAGACTCACAGTAACGCGCCCAGGGTGCCGGCCAGGTTCCGGTGAGCCACCCCACGTCCGAAATGGTCGAGAAATTACTGAGTTAACCACCAAAACGCGATTTCCGTGCTCAGACACAGCCAGGGACACATAAAGCTCCCTATAGGAGTGGTTGCACCACTCAAAAATAAATCCATTGAAATGGAAGTGGTGTGCACTGTGCGGTCGAAGCCAATGCATGGCGACCCCATGACATGTATGGAGGGTGATGAAGTCCTTTAATTGAAAACAACAATCTCTATTTGATTCCTTTACAAAATGACTACATGGGCTTCTTGCGCCATCGGCAAGATTTCATTCAGTTGAGTTGTTGCCAAAAGTACAACTTCCATTGATTTCGCATTGAACAGAGACAGACAAAGCATCAGAGAAAACCTGATCGGTAATAGTAGCAACATGTTTGGTGTATCTATTAGAAATCACTGCTATTGGTACGATGCCAATATTTATTCTTTGTTTCTCAATGGCATACAACATGTTTTAATGTAGACAATTAGATTCAGCTTCCAGCAAGCCTCCGAGAGCCCTTAATCAAATGTTTGCAGTTTAGGGGGTGCCGGGGAGCCGCAATCTCTGGCAACCATCTTAAGAGTTATCCCTCCCTTGAGATATCTGGCGCACATAATTTGGGCACATTCAACTATAATGGCTCATTAACCCGTTTCGCGCAGGAACCCCTTTTGGTGTTTTAAGCGTAATGTTATACTTTAGCTATTGAAAAATAGCAGATCTACAAGCTCATAGCGCGGCATGTAGTGCAAATCTTTGCATGTATATTCTTTCAGAGCGAACGTTCTTAACTCAAACTTTGCTTCTGGGGTGTCCCTGGAACAACATATCTTCAGATGGGGGTCGGCGGGGATACATATAATCTTGGGGGCCCTTGATATGGAAATGTTTGAGAACGACTGACATAGAAACATGGGTTTTTCAGAAAACTGCCAGGATTTTAGAATACATTTGTAGAATCGTTCCCAGGTCGAAATGGGTTAATGCCATGCATTGCCGACAGTGGCAGTATCACATGATTCAAACGGCTGCGGGGAGATTCACCCATATCTCCACTGAGAGCTGAACGACACAGTCCCGGATCCCAGGGCTCTTCTGATTAGACCGTAACTCCTCATTCAATACCATGTGTGTCAGCAGCACAACCCACTCTGAAAGATCCAGGCCTTTATGAGAGAGCACGACGGGGCCCTTAGCCTGCATGTGTTCGGTGATTCCTCGAGCTGGCTGAAGGACACGTCCGAGTCGAGCCTATACCCTCCTCCTTGGCCGCTGTGTGTGTGTGTGTGTGTGTGTGTGTTGTAAAACAAACCTCCAGAACTTCCACATAGACCTCAAAGCTTGGGAAGACAAGGCAACAGACAGGACGACCTGGAGAAACCTTGTCCGTGAGGGTGCTGCAAGATATGATGACGACCTCCGCCATGCTGCACAGGACAAGCGCAGACTCAGGAAGGAGAGAGCATCCAATAAACCATCCAATAAACCGGTCCAACCCAAACCCACCACTACATTCACCTGTCCACACTGCACCAGAGTAATCGGGTCCAGAATCGGCCTCCATCGCCACCTGACGACCCACAAGGACCAATAAGGAGGACAGTCATACTCGGATACGAGTGACCGCCGATGATGATGACGGATCCATTCATTGATTGAACATTGGAGAGGGCCCACAACAGTGACTCATTTTGTACCGAGGAGGTGCAACTTGAAAGACAAAGATAGAAAATAACAGAAACTTCAGAGAATAGGGGGTGCACACACACACACACACACACACACACACACACACACACACACACACACACACACACACACACACACACACACACACACACACACACACACACACACACACACACACACACACACACACACACACACGCACACACACACACACACACACACACACACAGTATATATATAATGATACCGAAACAGAGCAGAACACGGCCTTTGAACATTCTCTCTCATGTTGAGTAAATCTGGCGGATTCTTTCAACATCTGTTGCAAGGACAGAGGAGACCGGAGAGATTAGAGTTCAGAGGGAGACCGGAGAACCAACCAGCCGATCCTCATGCTCACAACACTTCACAGGATACTGGCGAATCAATCCGACGCAGGACAAACACGTAAATACTGAGGGTGTGTCAGAGCATGATGCATTATGCACGATTAGCCAGGCACTGTTTGAGTCAGTCAACAAGCGGACTGGCAGTGAAAGCTTTGGCTTAGTTCTGACATGAGTTCTCGCATTACTGAGGAAAAACATGGAATAATTTAAAACTATACTTTTCACAAGCTTATTTTATTTGCAAAACTGTGAAAATGGCAAGATGTGTGGCATTGAAAGACAAAGGTTCTGGCATACAGATACAGTGCAGGGATGAAGATGCAGTTTGTTGCTCATAATGTCACCAAGAAAAAAAGAGAAAAGAAAAAAAAACTGTTAAATGGATTCAATGTAGTTATTATTATTTATTAGGCGTGTGTTAATCTTGTGTTAATACTTTGTAGTTTGTTGAGACTTAACCATTTTCAGCCTGCATGGAGACCCTAGTTTTGGCTTGTAAACAAACAAACAAAACAAAAATGAAATGTTCAAAATCGTGTAGACTGGCTATGTTTTGCTTTTTTTATTATTCTTTTTAATGAAAAAACTAATAGATGAAATCCAGACATACAAGGTTTCTGCATGCCCGATAGCAAAGAAACAAATTAATGTACTGCACCTAATGGAAATGTAGCTGGTTCTCAAAGAAACTCCAGAGTGTTTGAGCCATATCTTTCCTAAAATAAGACGTACTGCAGTCATTTCATTCACAGTACAAGCACTTTGACAGATGATGCCAGAAGGTAGCTACATTTGATCCTGTGTAATACTATTTGCACTGCTTGCTCAAAGCCACGTTTAGTCTTAAAAGTCAAAGTCTTCACACAAGACAGATCTCAACGATTTGTTAAATGCCAACCCATTAAAATGTAGACGACAGTTCTCCACCTACAGTAGTCATGATCAGAGCCATATAAAGTAAGACAGAGTTCTGACAACTCTGTTCACTTCACGGGGCCAGTCCAATGGCGGCCCTTTGTCCCTTTTCAGGCTGCATGAACAGCGCTCGAGCGCTGACTAACATTGGTCAGTCAGTGTTTCTAGGGTTCATCGCTCTGAAAATGATCCCAAGACTTGGTTCACCACTGTCATGGTTGGGAGGGTGGTCTTTGCCACTGTGCTATAGCGACTCCTACAGGACCAGTAGGACGGAGGGGCTATGTTGTCCCCACCAGGAGGGCATACTAGTGTAGGGCCTGTCCTACTCGCTCTACACTGGCCAGTGAGCCGGTATGGTTACAACAGCAGTGGCAACACAGAAATGTGGGGGAAAATTCTCCATGGATTGACAGTCTCATCCCATGTGGTTGAGACCACCACGTGGTGGTCAACTGTACTTTAAGCCACCTTAAGGTAAAGAGCTCATTTGGCTTGATGTACAAGCATAGCTCAAAGAGCCAATAAGGCCTCATTAGTAGGTTTTGACAAACTTTATGAAAGTCAGAATACTTGCTTCACCCCCCGAGAAATTCAGTTACATGGTTGATTCTTTGCTACCTTATTCATTGCAGTCACAACTTCACGTTTCCATAATTGGTACGAGAAGGATTCGATCAATTTTTGTCTAATGACATTCACGCCTTCCTGGCTCTGAGACTTAGATGGGAACTCAAATTAAGACCCGGTATTTTTTGGCAATGGAATCTAGAGGCAACGACTGCCTATTTGTTTACTGAACATATTGTTTACCGATTATCCATCAGACTAAAAGCACTGGAGTGCAGCGGTGTGGGCAGGGTCGATGGTGTGATCCATGCTAGAACAGACAGTAGTATATATTTTATATTGTTTGTATTGAACAATGAACATCTCCGATATGCTGATTTCATTTCAGCTACAGCTTTAGTCACAAAGTCTTACGCATGACAACATTCCAAAAGAAAGCAGAGTATAATACTCACTCACACTTTACTATCAAGAATTACTTTCTAGTTACAGACCAGCAAGTAATTATTGAGGAGATAACAGCTTTCTTGCAACTTGTATACATAACCGGCAGCGTTCAACTTACCCTACCTTTAAGCTTGTGCTGCATGAAAATGACTGATCCACTGTACATACTCACAATGTGCATCACTACAATGCACTGTGAGCTTGTAGATCAGCTATTTTTAAAACACTTTGAACACCATCTGCAGCAGTCTATGAAACAAACGCGCTTTTGCACAGTGTTAGTGTGCCGAAATGTGTCTGTTTGGTAGACCTCTAAAGAGTGTGGATTGTATCTGAATCTCCACTATATTCTGTAACTTTTCCAGACTGTCCTCGAGTTGATCAAGCCTTTCCCTTGAAGTGAATAGGCTACTGTGTTATTCACTGCATATACAGTCTAATAAGATGTGCCATGTAACATCCGACTGCAGTAAACCAACGTGGTGGAAAATGACATAAATGGCATGATAAAAACATCTCAGCATAACAATTTATATGTCTTCACGTTCTGAAAGGCCATTAGCCTAGAATGTTTGTGAAGGTCATTATCCAAAACAAAGAAAAGGGCAAATATACAGTAAACACATAGTTGGCAAGTGATATGCATGCCGATTACTGAGAAATACATGTATAGTGGTGTACTGTTCAGGAGAATATACCATGGAGAGTAAGTAAGCAAGCCTTACCGAGCCATGTGGCCCATATACTGTAGGGGCAGGAGCCCAGCTGCTGTTTCTGTACCGTGAGGCGGTTTGATGTACAGTAGTATTCCCCCTGGACATGATGCTAGTACTGTACGTTGTAGGGGCTACTAGCATCATATCCATGAACAAAACAAATTTGTATAACTTTTTGTACACTGTACACCTCATTATACTGCTCAATAATGCATGTGCATATCTAATGCCGGGTTTGACTGGGGTGTAAATTAAACGTAGAAAAGAATGCTATGAATTAAACACGCCGAGACAACTGCTGGTATATTGACTTGCCTCAAGTGGGGGGAGGTATTTTCTCATCAACCAATTATAACGAAATGGATCGTTCAGAGCGCTATATCACAGCGCTAACGTTACACGGGGGAGATTACAATGCTGCGACATATCTTTATGGGCATGTCAATAATAAAAAACCTGACTCAAAGGCGCGGGAGCCTCTCACATGTGACACATGAGTGCGTCTGATCTCCGGGTGTGAAGGTACGATCAAGGCCGCGGCATAAGGACTGGATTAGAACTACAAAGGCGTCCCCCCCCCCACTCCAGAGTGACTCGTTGCTTTGCAGCACCCTGGATACTGCAAACACTTTGGCTGAGCCTGTTGCTGTGTACAGTGTGCGCCCCGCAGGTGAGAAAACAGCAAGGCCTCGATGGACAAGAAGATATAGTTTGTCCCCGTGTGGCCCTGTGGAAGTCAGATGGCACACGGCCACATGCTATACACAAACAATACTACCTTCTAAAGTGGCCCCTATCCGTCTGACACCTCCTCTGCCTGTCATTTGACTACAGGTTGTATATCCCCAAGACTTGGCCATAAAATATGTGCGCTGTATAGTATAGCCCCTCGAGGCGCGGTAAGCTATTTATTCTTACTGTCTGCCTTCTCAATCAAACCAAAAGTCTGATGTCAATCTGCGGTTTGATATTTATGATTCCGTCTGGCTTTTTAATGACGTTCGGATCATTACTCGCAGTGGAGACGAGGCCGGGTCCAGACAGCCATGCCATTCGCCCAGTCATTCCTTAGCGATTTGGAACAAGACAAAGTCAATAAAGGTGTCTGGACGTGGGGGGGGGGTTGGGTGGAGTGAGGGTGGGGGGGGCCTAATTAGGAATTCATAACATTTAAGTTCCCCCAAAGAGCCGGCTGTTTCTGAGGGCTTCAGGAAATGAAAGTAAAGATGCGAATTTACCAGGGACACACTTCTCATCAAGCGGCTCGCATTAAAAGGTGATCAAATTAGTGTTGACCGGCCATGTGCCAGCTGGTCATTGTGCACTGTATCTGAAATCTTTACATAGATTTTGCACATGTATTTACTTTTTTGTCAGTTACACAGGAAATAAGCTGTGTGACTATAGGCCAGAACAGAATACACATCATTAAGTGACAAAGAAAACACAAATAAGAATTATTATATAAACAACCTTACTGTAGACCAGTGGTTCTAATTATTTAACATCAAGGACCCCCACATTGGTAGGAACACGTGAGTGAGTGATCCCAGTCTGATCCATCAGTATGCTAGGCAGCTAGAATACCAGATAAGGCAGAGATTTGTAAAAAAAAAATATATATATAGTAATCTACAAGCTGACAACGCATCCTGATGTGACATGTTGTGAGCTTGTCGATTGCTATTTCCGAACATTTTAACTGAAGTGTTTAAAGTTTAAACTGTTCCTCAACTGTTCCTGTACGGACGTCTAGACACGTCCTTGTCTAGACTTGGTAATGATTGGCCTCTGATTGGTCCCCCTCCTATCCCTTGCTGTGTTGAGCGTTGCAAAGTTCACCAGATATGGACAGAATAGTAAATTATTACCCCCCCCCCCCCCCCCCCCCCAGATCAGAGGCAGGCGGGGCAGGACCAAGTCTAGAGACAGACGTAGAATTGAATCATGTCCCCTGGGGATCTCCGGACCCCATTTTGAACTAGTTCCTTAGACCGCGCACACGCACAAACACACACACACACACACGCACATGCACACACACACACACACACACACACACACACACACACACACACACACACACACACACACACACACACACACACACACACACACACACACACACACACACACACACACACAAAGAGGCAGGCAATTTCTCACCTAGAGTCCTGAAAGTCATCTCCATTAGGGCAGACGAGGACATGAGAGACAGGTGGGACTTTTCAAATGGAGTTAAAGTTCACTCTGACTACAGGCTACAGCATTAGCATTTATAGAGCTAAAGAAAGCAACTCTTTCACCATTGAGATGGAACATCACGGCATTGAGTGTGGTCCATTCCAGCTCAACAAAGACATAATGCAGATAGGGCAAATGTATGTGATGTCTTGACACACACACACACACACACACACACACACACACACACACACACACACACACACACACACACACACACACACACACACACACACACACACACACACACACACACACACACACACACACACACACACACACACACACACACACACACACACACACACACACACACACACATCCTGCACATGATGATGAATGATTCTACATTCATTCAAACTCTGAACTCTGACTTGGGAGGGAGTCTTGAAGATGAGTGGGTTATTCCTCTATTAAGTCTAGTCATCAGTATAGGCCTAAAGTACTCATTGATGGCCTAATGTTAAGAAAATATATCAAAAGAAGAACAACAAATAAGGTTGTCGTGAATATGGGAATCAAAATCTGTTGGAAATATTTGTATATTGATGTGGTGTCATAATAAAATGTAATGTTGATATGGCACACTGACACTTTATCAAGAAAATAAAAGCATGGCACTGAAAAACGTTGCTGACCCCTGAGTATTAAGATAAAGCTTGGGCAAATATGCTATTCTTCCCTTTGATCAACCTTACGTACTATTTAACAAGGCCATAACTGTGTGCGAAAGAATGGGACGTCAGCAATATGAATCCTATATCCAGTTCAGTGGGAACGGGTCGAAACTCGCCATTGAAGTCTGCCGCTGCCCCGCGCTGGATATCGATTTATTGGCGCGGAGTTAATTAAAGTTCACCGCAAAGCCTTCACAGTCAGACAACTCTTAGAGTGAATTTAGAATATATATTTGAGCATAGTTGAGCATAGATATATGAAGCATAGATTGGCGTCAGGGTGCTCTGTGCCTATTCATTCCCTGTAACATTAACATTTTAGTTAAATTATAAGCCAAGTAGAATTACAGGGAATGAATAAGACCCCCATGCAGGGGGATTAAGAAACAGAGCCTGTATACAGGTGGATGCTGGGGAGGCGGTGGGTAGGGTTGCCAACCGTCCCGTAAAATACGGGTTTGTATGGTATTTGACAGCTAAAAGACCTGTCCCGTAATGAACCGATACGGGACGCACTTAATCCCGTATTTTGGAGTCGTGGAAAAATGACAGCGCGTTATGGTGATTCTCAGTCACTCGCTCCCATTCAGACACACAGAAGGGGCAGCGATTCTAAGCTATAGGAAATGGAAAGCAAGACAATGAAACCTGGTGTCTGGAAGGGCGCTAGGCTCAGCTAGTCAGCTCATTGGTCAGTACTCTTCATATGCACGCAGCAGGCCAGCAGCAGAGCCAATCACTATGCAGTATTGTATCTTAGCAACTATTTTACCGGCTCGTGCTCCCAGACCAACACATAACAAAAACAAACAATGGATGCTGACACAGACACTACTACCTCAGAAAGTTCTGAAATTGGAGACGGAGTCGTAGAGGAAAACCTTCCTCCTCCGCCAAAGAAAAAAACGAAAAGAAAATGTAAATACAGAGCTAATTGGGAGAAAGATTTTGTATGGTTAGAGAGTGTAAGGGACGACCAAAACAAGGCGAATTGTACTCTCTGCAGGCGTGCATTTTCTGTCAGTCACGGTGGACTGACAGATGTTAAACAGCATGCTGCTGGTGAAAACCATAAAAAAAATGAGAAGCAGAGGAGAAGCCACGGAGCCCTGAGTCAGTTCCTTGTTCCTCAAACAACTCCAGAGGCTAACATGGTATGTCTTGTCTTGTCATTTGTCAAATAAGCATGTTGATTTTGTTGCTTGCATAAATATGAATTTAAAGTAGCCTAAACAGAAGAGTGGGTACTAATATTGAACAGCACCTGACTGACCCGAGAATAATAAGGTCAACTCAAGTTTATGATTTGAATATTTCATGGCTTAATAATTTGTATGCTGTAAATCTGTAAAGTCAAAGTCATGGCATGAACTATAAATTGAACTTGGAGGGGTAGCGCAAGGTTTTAGGTCAGTGCAGACTGCAGACTAATTCAAGTCATGTATACTTTCCAAATCATACCTTTACATTTTGAGTTAATTGTTCTTTGTCAATTTCATACTGCTAAATGTTCAATGTAATTAAGTATCCCAACACTAATACACAGTGATATCTTTAAACCAATAAGATCAACTGAATCATATTATAATCATATAAAGTAGCGGCTACTGTAGATGTAATGACTCATATTTATTTATAATACAAATAATGCATATTATATAGCACTTTTACACACTCAATCAGCTCATATACATGTATTATACAGATCAGGTAGTATTTGATATTATATATAATATTATATTCTAATTATTTTATAATAATAGTGATATTTTATTTTTATTTTACAGGTAACTGCTGCTGAGGTAGCACACGTCTACCACACAGTCAAACACAATTTGAGCTATAACTCATCTGACTGTGCAATGAAGTTGACCCTACAAACACTTAGTGACTCCAAAATCTCCAAGAAGATGTCCTGTGGGAAGACAAAGGCTGAGGCAGTGGTCACTGATGTCCTGGCCCCAAAGGCAGTTGAAGAGGTACTCACCCAGTTGAAGAATGACGTAAAGCCACTCCCATTCTCTCTATCAACCGATGCCTCTAATAAGGGCAATCGTAAGATGTTTCCCTTGGCCGTGCAGTTCTTTAGTCCAGAGAAGGGCATTGTAAAAAAGCTAATCGACTTTGTTGAAAATCCAGATGAGTCTGCTGCAGGAATAGTCACTTCCATCCAAAGTTCTCTGGACAACCTGGGTCTAACTTTGAATCATGTGTCTGCATTCAGTGCAGACAATGCAAATGTCAACTATGGCATCCATAATTCTGTCTTCACAAAATTGAAGGAGTGCAACAGCGAGATCCTCCGTGGCAACTGCCATGCGCATATTGTCCATAACACTGTGAAACATGCCTTGGATAAGCTCTCAGTTGATGTGGAAAATATCGTCCTGAAGGTGTATGGTCACTTTTCCATCTCTGCAAAAAGGAGAGAGACCCTGAAGGAATTCTGTGAGTTTTGTGATGTCGAGTTCCAGGAGGTTCTGCGTCATGTGGTGACCAGATGGCTGTCGCTCAACCCTGCAGTCAGCCGCCTGTTGGAGAACTGGACTGCGCTGAAGTCCTATTTCATCAGCATTGGTGATGAATGCCCAAGGCGGCTGCAACAGTTGCTGAGGTTGCCTAAAGAAGCAGCTGGGGTTGAAGAGAAGGCTGATGTTGCAGAGGTGTATCTCCTCTTCTGCAGCAATGTCCTGACGCTTTTTGAAGAGGTGGTCAAGAAGCTGGAGAGGGATGCCACCACATCAGCTGACCTCTATGCCATCATGGACTCTTTTATGAGAAGACTAATTAAGAGAAGAGATGATAAGTTCTATGGCTACCTCACCAGACGGAAGCTTCAGCTTCTGGATGCATCTGATGCTAATCTTGCCAAGGAAGAGTTTACAGCCTTCTTAAACACCGCCATCAGTTATGTGGAGAAGTGGTTCACATTTTCTGAGGAAAACTGGCTCTTTCACCTGCAGCCTCTCTGTCTGACATCTGGGAAGATCTCATATGACGACATGGAGAAAATCACCGAGAAGCTACACCTAGTTGCCAGGTATTTCACTCACACACTGTACCACTGTCCACTGACTCCCTTTATACTGGCACATTATGCACACCTGTTGTGTGTGTGTGTGTGTGTGTGTGTGTGTGTGTATATAATATATATATATATATATATATATATATATATATATATATATATATAGTGGTTTTTAATATAACATTTTGTCAAATGATTTCAATGAGTGCCTCAGTGGTTTGTAATAATGCTGATAGCTGTGAACTGAAGTCCTTTTCATCTCTATTGGCAGGCTTAACCTCTCTATGGACGAGCTCTATGATGAGTGCGTTACTGCAAACAGCATCCTCGATCACCTCACAGAGCCAGTGGAAGATTGGGAGTCGAAGGGAACAGCTGAGAGGTGGATAGCAGTTTTCAGGGGCCGGGCAGCTGACCTTCCAAACATCCTGGCTGTGGTATCCTTTGTCCTCAGCATCCCATCCTCTACTGCGTACGTGGAGAGGGTCTTCTCATTGATGAAGAACAAATGGTCAGATGTGAGGAACAGATGCTCTGTGGAACTCATTAAGAGTGAGCTGATTGTCACTCTCAATTATGAGAAGTCTTGCTCAGAGTTCTACGCTGCAGTTCTGGTGGATAAACCACTCCTTGCTGCTGCAAGAAGCCAACTGAAATACAAGTGGAAGAAATAGGCAGTTTTGGCGTTTGCCAACAGGGGGTGCAAGTTGCCAAGGAAGGATTGATTGATTGAGGTATTATTTAGGTAGTATTATTGAATTACAGTACATTTCAAGCGCAACTCAATACAAAATGCCACATTTTTGTGGCATAGGAGCGAAATGTATTTGCACATGGTTTGTTGAACTACCTGGTGTTGTGGGTGTGGACTTTGTTTACATTAAGGAAGTATTTAGACAGGTACATGGGTATCTTGGTGGTGTATCAAATCTTGTGGACCAGACCCACTGCATGATGCTGTACTCTGTCGTCAACCCTAAAGCCATTCCAGCCTGTCAAAGTGGGCAGGGGTTGAGGTGGGTTCGGGGGGTGAGGCCCAGTAGTAGCCTGCCCAGTTTGTTTTGGGAAGTATATAGAGCCTTGTTATAAGGGCCTTTGCAATATTATGTTATGAGCCATTGAGCCTTAAGGGCCTTTGCAATATGTTGAGCCTTGTTCCCTGTTGGCACTGGGGGCGTGTTCCCTCCTCCTTTTTTTTGTATTGATTGTATCTTATTGATTTATATGTATTTTATTTGATTGTATTTTTATTTGTTAATTTGCACATTTTGACAAAATAAAAATTTAAATGATAATCTGTTTCTCATGTAGTCTATACCCTAACCTTAACCGCATGCTTTATTTAGACGTGAAATTGGGGGGGTTTGCCTGGAAATTACCCAATTTTTGTATTTGATTTTCAAATAAGGGACACCAATTTTTAATAAGGGACACCAAAAATTTTCGGCGCGCGGCTGCGCCGCGCGCCTGGCGCTACGGACACGCGGCTTCGCCGCGTGCCCGGGTAATGTCCCTTATTTGAAAATATGATAGTTGGCAACCCTAGCGGTGGGATTTGCAAAAAAGCCGCTCTGATCAGGTAAAGAGTACATGAGACTAGTCACCTGATCAAGTATAGGTGCGCTCACGAGTTGCCTGCCTGAACTAGCTCCGCAGGCTTCGCATCATTGACAAGTGCGCCAAATTCTGCAATTCTCTGTTCCTCAGTGCTACTGTACATTTGAGATACAACACCCGTTGCTTTCTTATAAGGTGTGCCAAGAAATTTAACAGAAAGGCGGAGAGTCATATCCATAATGGTGTACATGTAAGTGAAAATATATATATTAAAAAATAAAATCAGACCTGTCTGAAGTGAGTGGTGCAGTATACAGTAGCACCACTCACTTACACATACTTGTGCTGTGCTGTACACCCCTCCTCCCTTGCCTGTGTGTGTCTGTGCAACAGTGACACTTGGTGGTGAACAAACGCTATAACGTTATTTTCGTGCTCGGACCCAGGGACACAGCTACACACATAGCTGTCTATAGGAGTGGTTGCACCACTCAAAAACACCCTTGCCAGGACATGGGGAAATAAAATACAAAGCGGAACTAAGAAGGACTATGAAATTCCACAGCAATTTCAGGTGAACAATGGTCTTGCGTTCTAAACTGAGGGATTAGAAAATAACTCCCTTGAGAGGAACATGATAAACAGAATCAATGTGTTCCATAGAAAAAGGAATAGAAGCTTGTGGTGACAAAGGACGGTTGCCACAATCACACACTATTAAAAATTATCCTTAAAACGTAGAAACACTTTTCTAAATTACATTCTGTGGCATTTGGGAATGAGTTGGAGAATTGTTAATTATTTTTTGTAGTCACAGGCATAACTGAATTTATTGTTTATTGGGAATGAACCCCTTGAGATGTAGCTTTTGAGGGGACGTCCTTAAAGAGAACTAATGCTAATGTGTGTGCCATCATGATCATCGTACATGGAACTTACATGGGAACGCCTACTGAGTGGAGAAAAAACAACAGTCCATACATCCAAACAGAAACGTTCTATCTGAATGAATTAAACAACATTAAACTCACCAATATTGCAGGTGTACGGGAAGCTTGAATTATTCTCTATTTGAAAAGTTTATGTTTCATGAATAATTCTGTACAGGTCATTATTTCAGTCAGTGTCTGGCTATTTGGAAGTGATCATTTTCAGTAAAGCAATGTCATGCTGCCTCTTGCATTAGTGCAATTTAGAAACAGGTGGTATGTAGGACGTTTGAGTCACTTCCAAACTCCAACGCTCCATGCTGCTCAATATTTTTCCACTCAGTCTAGATGAGGGGGCTGCAATATAATTTTCGATAGTGCTGTGCTTTTGATTGAACTGAATAATAATTATAATAATTATAATAATGAATTGCATTTTTATAGCGCTTAAGTGCTCAAAGCGCTTTACCGCCGACCCAGGGATCATTGGACGACCTGCTCTACCTCCTGAGCCACAGCCGCCCTGTATAGACAGTATAGGGTAGGCTATACATACTGTAGACATGGTGTAATGACAGCTACCAGAGGTTGTCAAAAAGACTATTAAAATCAATGTCACACACTATCTTGCGCCATCCTCAACCTTATCCCCCCCAAACATATTTGCCATTTTTTTACTATTTTGAAAAACATTTTAAAATAGTTCAACTAGCCAATCTACATCGACACGTTGTTAGCTTGTAGGCTATTTGAACTATTTTAAAGGTTTTTCAAAATAGTAAAAAATGGCAAATAGGTTTGGGGATAAGGCCTATGACTTTAACCCTCTAAGACCCAGCGTTGCTTTATAGCAACAACTTATATTTGAATTAATTACTTAATTATTATTATTATTTTCTGTTCTTTTTTCACCTAAACGTCATCAGTGATGTTCATTGCAATGCCATTGCAATGCCATTGGTCATGATATTTGCATATATAAATACCCCACACAGAGGCTGAAATTCACACAAATTAAAAGATTCTGGACTCTGTGCAATTTTGAATTTTTTTTAACCTATGACATTTGACCTTTAACCCTAATAAAAGTAAGTAATAATTATAAGTAATAATTGTAATATATGTTTTTTTGTGATCATTAGAATGTCTAGAACATGTTTTATTCATTATTGTGAAAGATATCCCCCAAATGTAAATTATTAATTTATTATATTATTATATAATAATTATTATTATTAACATATTTTTAGTCCTAGTAGTACAAAGTAGTAGTAAGGTTGAAATCTATTTTTTGCAAGTAGAAATTAATGCAGGTCTTAGAGGGTTTTAAGCTCTATACTTCACTCATTGTATAATACGTAAAAATTCAAGCTACAAGCCACACTGTGAGCTTGTAGAGTAGACCGACTATGTTAGCAATGTTGGACAATTTTGTAAACTTGAGCGGTGCCCGTGGGGCTTCTACAGCGGTGCCCGTTGGGCACTGGCCTACTTGGAACGATGCAAGTTGGAAATGCATGCCCCACTCAGATATTATTATCTGGGTGTCAGGCATGCCCAAATATAGACTCTATGCAGACGTCAGAATGATGTCAGAACAGGCCAGCTCCATATGGACACTGGACAGGGGCCCTGTCCAGAGCCCGGGCAGAGGCCTTTTAGGGGTGGTTCTGGACAACCGTGGGTCCGACCGACTTGACCCCGGGCAACTGCACCCCCTGCGGTGGTATGGAACGCATGTGTTGAATTTGAACGGTTCTCGAGTTACGTGGATTTCACACAGACAGAGACTTGGTGCATTTATAGATAGATGTGAACTGCTCGCCAGTAGTTTACTGTTGGGGTGTCAACGCGACAATATCTGACCATAGTTAAATTATAAGCCAAGTAGAATAACAGGGAATGAATAAGACATCAAGTACTATTATCTGGACACCGTTCATTCGGGAGAGAGAGAGCCGTCACTGCCAAACACTGCAACAAAGTATGCCGTGCCGTACACCCACAAATTAGCCGATAAGCAGACTTTGGGGGGACGTCTCTGAAGGGATGCCGGAAACGCTGCTGCTGACACAGCACCGGGGAGGTCAGGGAGAGTGCATCAATATTTCACCAGGTTGTTGTTGCTGTGAAATGCAAACAAAGGGATAGACTACTATGGTAGCACCACCTCTGTTCAACAAGAATGATGAATGAGAAGGAGGCAGTGATGGAGCCCTGAGAGGACGAGGGCGAGAACAAGAGAGGAGGCATGCAGGGACAGAAAGAGAGTGTCCATCTATCTTTTACTGCTCCCATTCATTCTCGTCGGGTTCCAAGGGGCCAGGAGGGATAAAAGGCCTAGCTTTTTATGCCAGGAGGAGCTTTTACAACTGTGTCTGCCCCGGCAAAAAAAAGAAACCATCTCATCTCTCCGTCTCACGGGTGGAGCCCTGCTGTTTGGCATTCAGGTATACCGATCGCTGCATAATCATAAGCTGTCTAGGACATATACTGCATATATATACCATCGTTCCCATATAACAATCTCATCATAAAACACTATACTGTACAGACCCACAGAGAGGCAAGCATTGGGGGAAGGTGAGAGAGAGAGAGAGAGAGAGAGAGAGAGAGAGAGAGAGAGAGAGAGAGAGAGAGAGAGAGAGAGAGAGAGAATGAGAGAGAGAGAATGAGGCTAAGAGATGTGGGCAGGCGGATGGATATACAGTACATTTGAGGTGAGTCTATATAGTCTATAGGTGGCTATAGTTCCAAAGCAATCTAATCAAAATGAAGATGTGAGAAAATGAAAAAGACAGACAGACAGACAGACAGACAGACAGACAGACAGACAGAAAGCAGCATACTAGAGAGGCACACGGAGAGGAGGCAGCCCCAGTACAGTTCGGCTCCAACACCTCCAGCTGGGTGGCACCTCCCCTCAATATGGCCAGACTAGTATTCAAACTGTGGCTCAGGGACCTGGTCTCTGGACCAGCAGGCACCGTCAATATGGACCATGGTCAACACATTCTGTGCTCTCAGACTCAGAGGTTAACAGACACACGCCACATGATCCTTAAACCCTGGCAGAGATCAGTCTGGCACACATGGACCTCATCCAAGGTCCAATGCCCTACGGAACCCGGGATGGAGAGGAGATGAGAGGAGAGGAAAGGGGATTTGGGAAGAGGCGACGATAAGAGAGAAGGTGGGGAGTGGGAGCTAAATTAAGACGAGATGAGATACAAGGGGAGGCAGGGAGAAAGGAGAGGACATAAGGAGGCAGTAGAGCGTCGCAAATTGCCATGAATCTATTGATGGTGGCTAGAAAGAACCATTCTGTTGAGGATTAATGGCCGCCACACCTGTTTGTGTGTGTGTGTGTGTGTGTGTGTGTGTGTGTGTGTGTGTGCGTGTGCGCAGGGGCACGCGTGGCTGCTGTTAGATATGAATCAACCGTTGCTGAGAAAGCAACAGATAATGTCTGCTTCCCATGAAATCGCCAGACCCCTAAGTAGCACTAACGGCTCAGTGGAAGATCTTTTATCTGGCACAGTGAGGATCCCAAGGAGAACTTGAGCTGAGCAGCTCCTCGGTGCGTGACCGGCTAAAGTGCTGTTCTGTGGAAACCCCTGTCCAAACACACAGGAAGATTATGCAGCAACACACACTGATGGATGTGCTATAAATCAGTGCTCATGGCGGCATTCGACTCTCTTCACCTCACTGGCTGAGAGTGAGATAATGCACTCATCTAGCCGTATCTATGGTTATTAACCACATGAGCCTATATACAGTAGCCCCATCTCCTAATTCTCTATTTTGGGGTGCGAACATTCGTGGAATATATAGCCAATCTACAAGCTCATAAGGCGTCACAAGAGATTTGGTGTAGAGTGAAAGAAGAAATGATCACGTAGTGATATTTGTCAGGTGAAAGAAGCGCTGTCTCCGTTGATTTAAGAAGGGATTTAAGCGTTAAGACTCAATGGAGTTGGCACTTTTTATATAGAGGGGCAGGCTGTTCCACAGCAGAAAAGGTGCGGTCGCCCCGAACTCCTCAGTTCATAAATATATCTTTTGTCCAGGGACAATCTGAGCTTTTTCAATTGCATCAAAAAGGCAACAATTACAGTGCTGTGAAGCTGTGAAGAAAACTAACTTTGCTATGGAAAATGGTGGGCAGTTTTGCTAAGTAATAAGTATACAGTGAGTCAGTTTGTGGACTAAACCTGCCAGAGGTATGGTCTCATATTGCTCTGATATGCAAAGATTTTAACACAAACCAGAAAGACAAGATTAGGCAAACATAGCTAAGCAGCACCCTGGATACAGCCAACCACCCACCTGCCTCCTGTGATCATATCTCTCTTCTGTTCCGTTCTGATAAATCATTATTTTTCAAAATGAGTCAGTGCTGTTTGGATGTGGACGTGAATGATGGATGTGAATGTTTTCTGAATGCCTTTCATTCCATTGCCAGCTACAGCATATGAACTGATGAAGTAAATGTATCAAATATTCCGTCTCAATTTGAATGATCTGAAGTCGATGCGGAGGCGTTCTGAATGGAAATGTTTCCAATGCCGTCTAGACTCTATGAATTACCAACAGCCTTGACTTTTTTGTGTCTTTGCAGTTATACTCAGACATCTGAACTCACGCTCATTATAAAACTAAGAGCAAGAGGCTCTAATGTGTATATAATATATACTGTAGACGTATGGAGACAGCAGGGTATAGGAAAGGGGACCAATTAAAGATTTTACTGACACCGAGTGAGAAAAACAAATAACAAAATGGGACCAAATGAGCGTATCCGAGAGCCTTTTCTCTGTTTGATATGGTAATTGAATAATTCAATCAAAAAGTCGCAATTCAAACTGAATTGAATGAACTCTCCCAGTACAACATGAAGTGCTCACACACATTTCTGTCGAGTTTGTCGATGTTGCGCGTGTCTTTCAACAATTAAATGAGGATTCAGTCAGTCAGTCAGTCACACACAAGGAGTGACTTAGCGAGGCTAATCTATCTATTACAGTAGTTTGGTGGTGGGTGATTTTATGCGTGGTGAAAAATCTACCTCGTTATCGTTATCGCATTATAGCATATTTACGTTCTGTAATAAACAGCAGTGAATGCATGAATGCATATTAATTGCACAAAATCAACATTCCTGGTGTCTACACTGTATACGGACCCTTACAGACAACCCCCCTCGGTAAAAAAAAAACACTAAACATTCTCCGCTGTGGAAGCGGAGGTTTCACTTTGTTGTTGGCTGCATAAGAAGAGAGCCAGGGGCCAATGCCGCAGCTTCTAATTAGAGTGATGAGCTGTCAGCTTTTGAAACAATTATCTTTGATTCAATTACCAATCCTATCCTGACTCGCACGTCCAGTCCTCCATCAAGCTCGTTACGTACACTGTGTTCAGACACAAATTGGACCACAAACATGATGACGGTAAATAGACAGCATGCTCTGTGTACATCATGATTCATGACACATACTGTCCAACTGGAAGGTAAACACAAATGCATCCAAACAAACTTTCAAACTAACCAATTCAGTTGACAAACTGTGTTGTTCTGTTGTTGTAAGTAAGTATTCTTGTGTGTTTTGTTTTGTTGTTTGCCAACTGTCTGTCTGCCAAATTGTGTGTCTAAATGTAATCTTGTAACCTTGTGGGCCCCCTTGAAAACGAGATGATTCATTTTAAGGGGTTATTCTCAATAAAGAATTTCAAACAACTAAATATGTGATGATAATCCTCACGCATCCAGTATTTATTTGACACGGGTACAGTATGTATAGGCACGGAGATTGATAAATGGACAGAGAGGGAGAGAAGCTTGGACTGAATAGTCACCGTATAACACCTAAGCATAATAATAGAATAGCATACATACAGTAAAATGACATGCCTAAATAGGATGGCAGTTTGAAAGAGGTGCCTCTGTTGAATAGAGCAGGATTTGTTTAAAGTCCCCATGTGCACATGGTCAGGTTTCAATCATTGTTCAATAAATGTGCATGTTTGTCAATTATTTCTCCCCCCAAAAGTACCTTATTCCTCTGACCTATCACTGCCCTCACTTAGTATTCCATACCCTTTGAATTATGCATATGTTTGATCCACCCGAATTTGGCTAATCCAGAGGACTGTATGCACAGCAAATGCACCGCGACCAAACAGATGGCATGGCTCCTTGGTTGACGAGACCACAGCCAATCAAGAGGGTGTATTTGCCACTCACTAAAACAGGTACAAGCAGAGTTGGGTGTAACGAGTAACGGAAAATCTCGTTACTGTAACGACACTACTTTGGTCGGTAACGAGTAATATAACGACACTACTCCTCCAAATTTGATAATCACACTACAGTTACTGGTCGCTGCAGCGCCTTGTTACTTGCATCATGTGGCTGCTTTCAGCAGTGTTGCTTTGGAGAATAATGCACACTACGGAGATGAGTTGAACATGAACACTATGGTGCGCTGGCAACGCAGTACGCAGTACTGACTACGGACTAGAACATGTCAAACCGGTGTCAGATCAGCAGCAGCACAGCATTTGTCGTTACTGTCGTGGACTCGTAGGGTGGCCAGACGTCCGGTTTTAGACCCACCTGTCCTCCTCCCAACTCAACCTGGCCGGACACATCATTGTCCGTTTTTTTGTGATATAGCCTACAGTGCTTGTGTCATAACTGTCATTTACGTCGTCTCGGTATTAAAATCTCCGCAGCACAGCAAGCTCCCAGTCTCCCACTGTCACAGAGACAGAGCAGGCGTTGGGGTGTTGCCATGTCCGTTTATTATAAGCGACTTTGGGCTTGTTTTATAATAGACCAGTCAGGCTTCTTTTGGGCTTGTTTTCATAGACATGGCTGCTTGTTTCTCTTCTAAAACCTGGCAACACTGTCAGTGGGAGGGTCTGTTTGTTTGTTGTAGAACGTGTACTAGCCTCTCACAATCACTAGTTAGTTAATGCAGAGATAAATAAACCAAATATACCGAAATGAAAAACTACATTTAATGAGCAATGGAGCAGGGGACTCCACATCATAAAAAAAGGGATCCTAAAGCACTGTGAACATATAGGCTACTGATTTATCTCAGTCTCATTATTTTTTTTGAATATATATTGGGAAAGTTAATATTTGCCTAGAACCACGTGGTACAGTGGTTTTCAACCATTTTCATATCAAGGTCCAGCATGTATTCTGCATTTTAGCCATGGACCACCATTTGATGAGATTTGGCCTCACAGACCCCAAACTAAATATTATTGTAATAATATAATATAATTGTTGTTGTCGTAGGATAAGATTTTGTCCACAATTCCATTCTGGGTTACCTAACCCAATAAAGAAGTGTGTGGCAGTTCAGTGAAAATTATTTGACAATGCATCTCAGTTGATTTTATGGAGTAACGCAAAAGTAATGTAACGATTAATGTAACTAGTTACTTTCTCCAGGGAGTAATAAAGTAATGTAAGGCATTACTTTTTTCAAAAGTAATATGTAATATGTAGTGCATTACTTTTATGAGTAACAGACCCCAACTCTGGGTACAAGCAGCGAAATGTCGGTGCGGTTACCGTTTACAATACAACATGAACAATATACTGGATTTAAAATGATGAACATGACATGAAAAACTGTGGTGTCGAGGGAGCGCTTGTGTTGTGTGAAATCACATTAGCAGTCTGAGACCAGATGTTGTAAAACTATACTAACGTTTACGACGTGTAAGAAACTACCAGGATCTTTATGAGTACATTTGGGGGACAGTGCAGTGCATCACCATATAATCCCTACTTTATTGACTGAAGTCTCCTTTTTCCCCTCTATAGAGGGGAAGACTTGTGACATCATCATCATACCCGGAACTTATGCGGGAACGCCTACTGAGTGGCAAAAAATTACTTCTGGCCTCGACAGCCCATACATCCAAAAAGAAAAGTCCTATCTGATTCCATTAAACAACCTTAAACTCACTTTGCCACTAGATTAGCCACTTACTTTATACATGCGCTCTATACCAAATCTCTTCAGCAAAAGTATCCAATAGAACATATTATGTGAGCTTGTAGATGTGCCATTTCCACCAAATGGTGCACCAGAATGTCAAACGTGGATAAAACTGGGCCAGCCAACCCGGTTATGTTATGTGGTAGAATTCACGACTGAGACAGGAGTTCTTCCAGAGCACCAAAACACAAAGCACAAAACAGCAGCCTTTGACGGTTCACAGAACCACTCCGGAATACTGTATAGTAAGTCGGACAATCATGGTTACGGAACATGCATGTTGTGATTAGCCCATCACTTGGATATTCCTCTCATCCAACTTCAGTCGAAAAGACTTGGCAAAGCAAGCATGCAGCACACACGTACGATGCACGCACGCGCACACACAACAAATCAGTGTTGATTAGACGTCCCCGTGGATTGTTATAAGGCTAATAGGTTCCCCAAAACAGAAAATGAAACCTAATTATGCAGTCCTTTTCATGAACAAAAGCAATATCATCTGGGTAACACGATAAAGGCATTCAATATTGAGGTTAACCATATGGTAACCCGTCTAATAAGAGTAATCAAAGACCCTAAATATTTTGTAAACCCACCAATCACATTGCATGTCGTGCTGTACCATACATACCGTAACAGATGGATTATGCTGAGCCGTAAAATATTCCTTAATTAAAGTCTGCACACAAGGAGTCCCTCAACAGGCCTGTGCTCAAATTGGCTCCAGCTACAGTTTCCTGATTTCAGCTACTTACACATACAGTATTATGCTGATGGCTCAAAAAAATGCTATATATTCCCTTTGGGGACTGTTGATTATGAATTAATTTCATATTCTCACACCAGTAGCCACAGTTTGGGCAGCACGAGATTGAAACAAAATTGCCTGTAGATGATTTAAATGAAACACGTTTTGTGCCTTGACAGAAATCCCAAACCACTGCAAGAAGTGTGAAATCTATTTAAACGCAGCATTCATGAGCTGAATGCCATACATACATCATTAGTATGCATATATATAGGCTACCTGTACAACTACAGGTAAATAACTTGGCACAGAAGAATACCATTGGAAATTTGACTTCATGAAATGTGACGAGAGGAATATGCATCTCTGCCTTATTGTCATCAGACGGCTTCACATCACTGTTGGCGTGTTGGGAGCACAAAGAAAACAGCTTTGGTCTGACCTATCGCCCCCAGCAGTGGATTATAACAACTATTTTGCTCTCCAGTGTATAACCACTCCATTGTGCACTACAAAATTAACAATTAATGCACAGTGTAGGCTGGCACGCAGAACAGATTGGGAACAACACAACGTTCTCAATGAACATTTTGATAGCATTGAAAACACTGGAAACAAGACGAAAATCAAACCAGAGCTCCTTGTGTGAACAGTGCAGCTCCAATGTGAGGTCTCTCGGACTTCATGTGGCCAGCCTATGACGTCAGTCATATAAGACATATAACTATGACCAAGAACTCAAAATCTGGGACATTTTCTCAGCGTCCCATAGTCAAATAATTGAGAAGCGTGTTTAATTTAATTTGATAAATTTAAATATATATTTTGAATAATAAGACTAGA
This sequence comes from Protomyctophum parallelum, assembly GCF_964188405.1. Lineage (NCBI taxonomy): Eukaryota > Metazoa > Chordata > Actinopteri > Myctophiformes > Myctophidae > Protomyctophum > Protomyctophum parallelum. The sequence goes on from NC_139700.1 coordinate 40,850,659, forward strand.
ACAATATAATTTATTAGTCTGATTAACCACTAATTTACAATTTAGGCATTTAGCAGACGCTCTTAATCAAGACATATTGCATACTTTGTTGATTGATTACTGTATTAATTAGTTCTATTAACTGTTGCACCCCTACATGCGTGCATAGATACTGTACATGCACGTACCATGCAAACACGGGCCTTCATTTGCAACTCTGTCACTTTCTAGAGCCCTCGTCGTGTAGTTACAAGCAGAGGCTGAGCCAAGCTGGATTCGATACGACACACTTGCAGCGTCAGCCAGGTAAAAAAGATATTCCGCAGCTGTTGCGGTGGAACGACAGTGACGCAGGCCTCGTGCAAAGAGCCCATCACTCCCCGAGCACCTCTCTACGGTTTCACACACACACATTAACATCTCCGCGGAAGACATATCAGATACGAGCGGCGAGAAACAGACGCCAGCTTGCATTCTGTGGCGGCGGGCGGAAACCATGTATGTCGGAAACTGTTACTCTGCTGGAAACGGACGAAAAGAAACCTGTGTTCCAATAAAGTAGATCCAATGTAGCTATTATTATTTATTTTTTTTTAAGATATTTTTTTATTGATTTTTTAAGGGACAGATAGTAGGCTGACAGGAAACGGGAGAGAGATGGGGGGATGACATGCGGTAAAGGCCGTGTCGGGTTCGGGAGTCGAACCCGCGGCACACCGCGACTGGATCACCAGTCCGGTGCCCAGACCGTTACGCTACGGCCTGGGCCATGTAGCTATTATTTAGTCACATGCAAGCTATTGTTAATATTTTTAAAGATGGAGTGCCGTGATTTTTGTACTTTTTCCAATTTTTCATGTGTTTATGAGGTGACATTACTTCATTAGACCCCTTGGTGTGGTTGTTATGTGCAATGACGTCTTCCCTTTGTATTTAGGGCTTCTTCCTGGAGGCTGAAACCTTGACAGTCAAACGTGTCAATGAACAGTAACAGTGACATCACACTATCAGCCCCTCCCCTAACCCCTCCCCCTGTATCATACAACAGCTGTGGGTGTGGTTGTGGCTTCAGTTCAGGTGGATTACCACCCACCAGGCAAACCAGGCATACTTACTGAACTGGTGGGCGTGCACACATAAAAATGACATTTTAACAAATACTGTACACTTTTTAGAAAAAAATCTTCCTCCTTATATAACAATAAGACCTGATGATCATGTTTTAGGGTTCAAAAAAATCATGGCACTCCATCTTTAATTCGTTCAATATGTACTGCATAAACCTTACATACAGACCTGAGCACTAGCAATTGTAAAGAAATTGTCAAAAAATAAATAGCAGATCTACAAGCTGTACGCCATCTTGCATGCTATATTCCGTCTTATGGCTAAACATATTTTACTATTTAAACTAGTCAATCTATATTGACACATTGTGAGCTTGTCGACTGGCTATTTTAACTATTTTAAAATGTGTTTCAAAATAGTTTAAAATTCAGGAATTCAGGATTCAGGAATAAGGGGCAAGATAGGGCCCCAGCATGTTACACATTGGGATCTACACATTGGGATCTTGTACACGTAATACTGTCATACGACAAGTAGTACAAAACACAAAATGATTTGTATTGGGAAGTGAAAGAAAATGCAGAAAATGTAATGCAGTCCTTCGTTCTTCTCCTCGTGCACGCTACAGTGTTTTTATGTGGCTGTAGCCCCCCCCCCCCCCTTCCGAATTCACTCCATATGTTGATCTGACCCCCCCATGCCAAAGCACCAGCGCTCACCCAGCAGTCTGCCGTCACTCAGGGCGAGGTCGTTTATTCCCTCTGTACTCTGTATCCTTTTTTTTTCCTGTGCGGTGCGACGCTGTGAACTATTCCTCAGCTATTCCCCGGTCCGATTTGCGAGGAGTTTTATTTATTTATTTCCCGCTCAAGAGTGCAAAATTGGTGCTCCGGCTCTGAGTCCGGTCAGTCTCCACAGTCTGGTGGCATTATACTGCCACGTCACAGGTGGGGAAGAGAGGCCAAAGAACAAGGGTTCGATACGACGAAGCAGAAGAGACAGCTCTGCCCGGGGCCTTCCGCCTCCATCAATCAACATCACGCCCTGCCATCTATCAGGCACGGGAGTTATTGATTAGCAGTTAAAATAGCCTTTCCTGCTAGAGCGCTCATCATCAGTACGTGAATTGAAACTTGTGAGGTCATTATGGGCTCCAATTTCGTTTGGGGATTTAGCAGTGGGGAAGGGGTGTTACTACACTAAAGTTGGTATTTTGGTTACCTGTCTAAATCCCCAAAACACCTCCGTTACCCGTTATATTATGCATAGGTGTGGTTTGGGCGTTACAATAATTAAACCAAATTTAACCAATCACCAGTCCACGTGCCATTGCCTTTAAGAGACCCCTTATCCGTTGCCCGTTAGTGCTATATTGCTTCATAACCTTACAGTCTTACAGTCTATAGCCCATGGAACAATGTTGCGTTGTGCCCCCCCCCCCACCCCCCACCCTCGTGTCGTTATTTTTTTTTCCACACCCCGCACAGAGCCAAGACCACTCGTCTTTTCATTGAGTTGAGTCACAACTCACTCAAATTCAATTAATTAATTAATTCAACTATGAAATTCTGGCTTTCATTTGGTATATAGAACGAGCTTGTAGGCCGTCTCTACAAAACGGTATCAAGCGGTGTCAATTGGATTAAACGCCATTTGCTGCGCTATGGGATGACGAAACGAACAAATGCATGGGAGAGACAAAAGCTGCCTGGGAGAGAGATCTTCGTGTAGAGCTCCCTGAGGAGATGTGGCAGGACAGCCCACTACGTATTCACACCTCTTCAATGTGAATACGCCATGGTTTAATTCAATTTAAGACTTCACTATTCAGGGGATAAGCTGGCCAGGCTCTTTAACATCCCAGACCCTGCCTGGCTGCCCAAGACGTGGCCAGACCCTAGCCTCATTAGGCCACATGTTTTGGACGTGCCCTTCCCTCACTATACCTACTGGAAGCAAATATTTGATGTATTCTCTCATATGTGTGGAACAGTAATAACCCCTTCTTTCCACACCGCCATTTTTGGCATAATTCCCCCTAGCTGTACAGTCACATCTCCGCAAGCAAATGTGTGTTTGTAGGTTTTATGTGATATTTTGTATGTTTACATGTCATTATAAAAAACTCGAAATTAAGAGTTTACATAGTACATGCATGTATTTTCTCTATTACTAAAGTTATTATAGCGGTCAATTAATTTTGTACTGGGGGTGCAGAGGGGGGTCGCCAGATATGGCCAAAGCGTTGAGAGCCCCTCATCTAGATGAAGCAGAACCAACAGGACTGCAGGAAAAGGTCTCTCTGCCCTTCATGTAAATAATGCCCTGGGTCCAGCATACAGGGGACAACAGACTTTCCAGTTCGACAGTTCCGCTGTCGTCTATTTGGCTTTTGCTCTGTAGCCACATTAATATTCAAATATCAGCTCACATTTCAGTATGCGGCCCATTAAGTCAAGGTGACTGCAGGAGGAAGAAAATGTGACGAGATAATTTCAGTACAACTTGCAGTAAAACACCATAGGGTGAATTTTATCTATTCTTGTGTAACCGGGCCAACACTTTAAACAGACCTTAAACTGTCAAAACTATTCCCAAAGCAATAAGTTAGTCATTGGTACAGTACGTGCATTATTGTGATGCATTATCATTATTATTCATCACCTCATGAATGCGTTTCTTTTGTAGTTTAGTCACGGCTTTCCTGAGGAAACAGAGATTTGTGATTCCCACTGCATAGTGAATGATAGATAGGAAGCCAGTATCAGACTGAAGGATTTTCTACTGACTGGTGACAGAGTGTTGGGTCCGATCATAGACTGTAAAAAATATGGACAAAGCGTTCCCCGGGTCTAACATGAACGTAAAATGAAGCCTGTCAGTCCTTGAATTGTAAGTCGCCATCTTTCTAGATCCGTTTGGGCCCAGCTGGCCCATTGGCTGGCCCAGACAACGAGGCGGGACTTCCCCCCTTCTTCTTAGCTGGTTTTTATTTTGACTCGAGTGGGTGGGGAATCCCGATCATAGACTGTAACGGTAGCCACGCCCCTCAGAACATGCGCGACTTTATGGTCATTTTTTTAATAAATGGGACCATAATTTTCCAAAAAGAATATTATATATAATATTATTATTATATATATTATTAGAAATGAGACTTTAAACTAGTGACTGGAAGCAAAAAGTATTCATGACCATGTTTATTAAAGGTATATTCAGTGATTTCACTTAATTCAAATATCACTTATTTTTTTGTTTTGTTGTGATAATCCTCCCTACTATAGAGTGTGCTGGCCATATAAGGAGTTGCTCCCTGTCCCCAGTTAACCCCTGGGGGTCAAAAAACCTTAGGTTTCGTTTTTGACTCTCTATCTTGATTGGACGAAAGGCTGGGTCCCACAGCCAAAAAACGAAAACTAAGGTTTTTTGAGTTAAATCACTGAATATACCTTTAAGGTAATACAGTCTAGGTGAAGTTGGGCTCAAATACATGGACTTCTATGGGGCTATGGGTTTTTTTGGGCCCAATGACAGCGCCACAACAGGCCATTATATGAACTTTCAGGAAATCCCGATTTCCTTGTGGCTTCACAAAATATCTGTCTGACTGCCCCCCTGGGTCCGATGCTGATCCTGATTTTTGAGGGGCGCTAGCCCCTCCTATATACAGTTTTAATGTTTGTCTTTCAACGATGCTTGTTTAAGAAAACGCCATAGACAATAAAGAGAAAATTAATGTTTGTGTCACACTCTTGCCCCTATTGCCCCTAGTGGCCCTTGGAACGATTTAAAAAAACGAAAAAATAAATAGTTTTTTTTCTTGAGAGAGAGAGAGAGAGAGAGAGCTAATGAAAGTAAGGTATGGTGTGTGCGATATGAAGTGTGAGATTATCATAATGACAGTAATCCTTAATCGTATTCTATCATAATCATTTTTTTGGAGAGAAATGAGACAGACACCAGTCACTTTATAGGGTAGGCCTACTGCTAGTGTATGGAATGACGATAAAACGATGTGGTCAAACAAAGCGATCTACTGTATGTACTGTATGGGTCAGCTGTATGGGTCTAATGAACATCTGATGCAACCACATACTGTACAAGCATCAACGTCTGTATGTATTCATGCATGATTCTAAGAATAGAGCCAATGATCTAACCCCTGGTCAGGTCACATGTCCGTCTTCAACTTCACTGCAAGATGTTCAGTACATACAGTATGAATATCAGTGGTGGAAAGTAACAGAGTACTGTACTTAACCCATTTAGACCCGAGGACGATTCTACAAATGCCTTATAAATCCTGACCTAAGTTTTCTGAAAAACTTCAAATATATATATTATATAGCAGCATCAAATATTTAAATTTTTTGAATACTGTACAGAACCCCAAGAGGGGTTTCCGCCCAGAATGGGTTAAAGGAAATACTGTACTTTATACTGTACTTTATACTTTATACTGTACTTTATTATTATTTATTTGACAGCTTTAGTTACTACGGTAGTTACTTTGAAGATTTATTTAAAAATGTGCATCTTAAGCCCCATTTAAAAAGTAGCCGATCTACAAGCTCGCAACACATTGTGAGCTTGTAGATCTGCTATTTTTGAAAGATATAGAAATTTTGAAAACGTAGAAATCAAGCATCAAGCTTGCAACAAAAGCCGTCAAATTATGTATTGCAGTAGAGCACAAGGTACATGCGAGGGTGTGTGTGTGTGTGTGTGTGTGTGTGTGTGTTTGTGTGTGTGTGTGCACGCTTGACATTGAAGGTCTGACTGCTAGCATCATGGTGACAAGCTGAATCCGCATAGAGTGTCAGCATCAATGACAGCCTGGATATCGGAGGTCAGAGTTCATCTGCATCTGATCCGCCCCGCCCCGCTTTGCATCCAATACTACTCCCCTACACATTCTGACATGACACTTGACTTTCAAAATGCATCCTCTCTCTCTCTCTCTCCCCCTCCCCCCTCTCTCTCTCTCTCTCTTATTCTCATATTTCTGCTTATTGGTGCACATTTTATTTTCTACAGAGCCATATTTCATTGTGAGTTGACTAGGTTTGTCAGGCCACCTATAGGAGTGTGTGTGTGGATACAACATGCCCAGATTGGATCAGCGCTAAACCGTGCTGACGGGGCAGAGGGAACAGAAAACAGGGGGTGGGGTTTATTTCCATGCATAGTCATCTGTAAGGAATCGGAGACACACGCCATATTGAAAATCAGAGATATGGAGATAAAGAGAAGTAAGAGACACACACACACACACACATACACACACCCAAAGTGGGCCGGGCGACGCAAGGGAGAAATGGGCAGCCATCACCATCTACGATAATGGAATGGGCCTGGATGTCGGCAGCATCCGCGATAATGAAATGGTTTCATCAGGTTCCCCGGTGGTGTTGTTTTGCTTTCAGCAACGACTGGTGTGAAATTATAACGCTCACAACCACCAGATCCCAGGAGTTATGTACGTGCTAGGATAATTGCACTAATTATCCTTAGGAACAGAAAAACACACATGCTTATATTTATTTATTTCTGTTTGTTTTTAACCCACTCATTGAATTCTGTAATTCACTAACTAATTCACTAAAGACTCGAGTCTCAACACAAAAAGAGAGAGAGAGAGAGTGTGTGTGTGTGTGTGTGTGTGAGAGTGCGCGCATGTGTGCTCGCGTTGATATTTTGGTCAGTAAGTGTTAACGCTAATTTGATGGCCTTCATATTTGCAGGACATTGGTTAGTCAGCCGTGCATCTCATTATAATAAATAAAGTAATAATTCACAGTAAAACGTGAATTGTTTTATTCCATGCGGATTCCATTGTGCAGTGTAACGTCCACACAACAAGTGCCTCTTCACTCAGGCACATTTATTACAAATGAATGATATACAATGTAGAGATAAATCAATCTATCTGTTACTGATATTTTTCGGCTCCTGGGGCTGGTTAGCTGCAGGAGAGATGAAGAAGTGCATTGGCAAGTTATTAGGGTATGATTTATGAGTTTAGACTTGAGCAGCAGCTGTGGTGTTAGACAATAGGCCAGCCTGCCGCCCACATTGGGAGGGAAAGCGCACAACCTTTTGGGCTGTAATGAGCGTAAACTATACAACAAATGGAATGCTAAACAGAGCAACATACTTTGAGCATTTTGTTTTTCGCAGACGTTATAAGGAGGACACTTTAACCTATTTAGACCTGAGGACGATTCTTAATTCTAAATCCTAAAAAGTTTTTTTAAAAACCTGTTTCTGTCAGTGTTACTCAACCTTTTTCTTGTCAAGGACCCCCAGAATTGTATCTGTATTTGGCTGCGGACCCCCACCCCCCAAAATGTGTTGTTCCAGGGACACCCCCAGAAGCACAGATTTGAGTTTAAAAAGATTTGCGCCACATTTTCACAATTTTTCAAAAATAGCAGACCTATACAAGTTCATAGCGCGGCACTCAGTGCCGCGCTATGAGCTTGTAGATCTGCTATTTTTCAACAGCTAAAGCATGACATAATGCTTAAAACACCAAAGGGGGTTCCCACTTCCCACCAAAGGGTGTTCCCAGAATGGTTTAAAATAACATGAACCCCTATAGCATCCCTATATTATGGGCTGAGCATTCGGCAAAATTTACAAGCTGTTGTGTTGCTGCTCGTTGTGAACTAGTGCATTGGCTAGTTTGGCCAAAGATATAGGCTGGGGGCCTAGTACAGAGCCCTGGGGGACTCCGGACCATGAAGGGTATAGAGTTGAAGTGGTTAAGTTCGCAGAAGATTGTGTACACATCTTATGCCTGCATGTATTTAGGCAAATACTTTCCCGATGAAGATCTAAAAGGGTTGAAACGTCAATAATAAACGTTTTTTGGAGCTTAAAAAAACAGTGTGTGATGTGTGAAGTACGTGGTTATGGACTTCATAGGAACACAGCGGTGCCTCTCTACGCTCACAGCGCATCAACTTGAAAGGAAACTGGAAGCCACGACTGAAGATGGCTTTGATTAATCATTGCTGCAGTCTTCATCAATTAGAATTAGGTTGGAAAATCTCACTCTTTACTTGTAATAAGCTGGGAGATGTGGTGATCGATGGGGCCCGTCAGTCTCTCACATGCGTGATGCATGACAAGTTGTCCAGGGTCTTAATTACAGCCAACCTCACCGCCGGCTTGGACCCGTCAATAGACAATGGCCTCCCACGGCCCGAGCGGTGCACGGACTGCAAATGATTTCCAGTGATAATTTATATAATTGAATACAGAGATGAGAGCTGTGAGCTGCCAGTGGCTCTTCTGTCACTAGGTTAATGTCTGACGGCGAATAATAGAGAATGATCACATGAAGAAACGAAAGAAGCCGGATCGTAGCGCATAAATCCTGCAGCTGGGGATTGAACCTCGAGCCACACGGGAGGATTAACCCATTTTAGGCGGGAACCCGTTTTGGTGTTTTAAACATTGTTATAATTTAGCTATTAAAAAATAGCAGATCTACAAGCTCATAGCACGCCACCGAGTGGCGTGCTACGAGCTTGTAGGTCTGCAATTTTTGAAAAATCGTGAAAATATATTTCAGAGCAAACATTTTTAACTAAAATATTGGCATCTGGGGGGGTCCCTGGAACTACATATTTTGAGATGGGGGTCCGTGGCCCAATAGAGATAATTCTGGGGGTCCTTGACATAGAAACATGGGTTTTTCAGAAAAAGGTTTGGATTTAGAAGACATTTTTTTAATCGACTTCAGTCCAAAATGGGTTAACGTATGGGACTTGAGCTGGCTGCCCTCCTAGACTATGCCATTGCCTGATAAGAGAAATCCGAGTGCCGTGCACTTACACATGCAAAACCGGATAGAGTTGGGCTTATGGTATGGACTGGAGCTCTGTGCCAAGGGCCTGCATTTAGCCCCGGCCCACCCCGTTGGTCCACATGCACTTCACATGGTTCAGAGCAGCAGGCTCAAAAGTCCAGGCCCAAGGGATACTCATTACAAGGCTGGCATGCAGGTCCCGGGCCCCTCAGACCCGGCAGGTATCAACCATTTCAGCGGCGCTAATGCAAGTTGACAGAACATTATATCCCCAATGTTATGCCTGTAATGTCTTGTTCATGCTCCATCGTACGACACACACACCCACAGATCTATAGGCTCACAACGTGTCTCACCCGCGGGGCATTGTGAGCTTATAGATTGGCTATAACGTATGCAGTACAGTAACTCAGCCTTCAGAATGCAGTGCAGCTCAGTTGAATTCTTTCCAGTCCTGCGCCCTGCTAATCTATATGCCTGACATGTGTCACAGAATCACAATGTGCTATGCTATGATATGATACGATACGGTGTGGTATAATAGAGACAACTGGGGCCTTAGGCCTACAGACCAACATATGACACGGAAGACAGGAAGGCCACATTATGCATTAACGCAGAAATTCTAGACATGGTCGATGGGCGTGCGGGTCAAGCATGGTGGGAATTTCGTGGAATATGACGTGACATTTTCTTATTCCATTTTCTTAGAAAAGAAAATATGGAAAGCACCTATTCATGACAAATTTCTACATAATTCATATGACAATTTTGCTACAAGGCTACTTTCATCTCTATACTAGTCGGTCAACTGTCCACTCAGGAGATGCAGTTTGTTCTAAATTACTACATTCTGACCGAGCAGTGTAGACTATGTTCGGTGTAAGCCACGTGCAGCTTTCTAGAGTGGCTCTAGAGAGGCCTGCAGCAAGCCAGTCCAGATTGTCACTTAGGTTCTTCATCTTCGTCTTTCACTGCCCACATCTACTCCTCCTCAATATAGCACTGTACCCATTGACAGTATAACCCACTCCACCCATCCAATATTCAGATAAAGCAACTTCTGATGACAGAGTGGTTTTCAGAAGACTCTCTGCGTTAGTGCCGGGTTATCTGAAGTGTGCCCGCTTCACCTCGCCTGAGCTGTTTAACACAGCTTGACATAGAGGCACTTCAGCGGTGGAGAGTGCAGGATGGGGGAGGGAGGGGGTCATTCTCAACCCGATAGGACACAGGCCTTTTTTTACTCGACATGTCTGTTCATAAATTTGTCATGACTGCATGTGATGCCTTTATCACTTTGGAGAGGCTCTGAAGAGAGCCTCACGTCACGCCACTTGCCACCAGAAAAAAAGCTACAGACACGACAGCAGCGGTAAACCACGGCAAACCACGTGATGATTCTAAAGACAACAGAGGACAGCAAGCAGGCAGCCGACGGAAAAGGGAAGCAAGTTAAAATGTATCGGAGCGGAGCTGCTGAACAAAGTGGCAATCTGTTCAGCTGAGCCTGTAATTTCACAGTCGAGGAAGAGCCGTGGAGACGCGAGGAGGACGATGCTCCTGGAATTGCTCCTGGAATTGGCAGAGCTGTGTGGCAGGTATTGACAGATTCTAAAAAGCAGATGACCCGTAAAATACAGAGAAGGCAGAGACTGGCTTAAGTGTTTACACAGTAGACTGGCATAACATATATATAGAGATGTAGCGGAGAATGCACCGTGCCTGCAGCCCGCAGACGCCTAAGATCTCCCTTTTGACCAGGGGGGGATTCTCCTCTGAGAGAGCTCATGATGTTTGAGGGAAGATGTTTTCCCTCCACCATGGAGTCTGGGTTCCTGATGGAGGGGCAGGTCAAAGTGAGGTTGAACGTAGCAGAGTTGCTCTGCCCAAAGAGCAAAAGAGCATTTGGTTTCCTAAACCAGTTAGAACCAGGTTTGAATCCGGGTGGCCAAAGTGGATGATGGAGAAATGTATTATAGTATGTCATTATTATACCTTGTGTGGAAATAATAAAAAGATCCCCCTATTCTGTGTTTCCTAGAACTGTAGGTCTGAAAAAAATCATGCTGGTGAATCACATCTTGATGACGTCACCAAGATGTGATTCACCATGTTAATGATTTCTTTCAGGAAAAATGAGTGGAATGCCCCTTTAACCAAGCCTGATGTGGAGTCTTCGCCCCGAGTACGAATCACAGCTCCACATGTTAATGAGCAGATGCGCCATTCTCTTCCTGTCCTAGGGAGGGGGGGGACATGTTAAACATGTTAACTAAGCAGCGCTTTCTGGTCCACTTCATCCTGTATGCATGCATGCACACCAGCGCCCGCACACACACATGCATGCACGCCAGCGCCAGCACACACACATACACACACACACACACACAAACACACACACACACATGCAGGGACAGAGCGAGTGAGACCGTAAGATCCGCTCCGCGACAGCACCTTTGACTGGCATTTAAGTGGGTTGATGTCAGCTGGTGACTTTTTTTTGTTGGTGATGATTAAAGGACTGTGTGACACAATTCACTGAGTACCAAGGGGAGTTACTTAGTATCACTGAGGCCATGCGCTCCTGATCGAGCCGCCTGCTGGCATAACAAACTAAACCCACTCACCCTTCTCTCATCATCTGTGCTTGTCTCTCCTGCTGTGGATCATGGCGTGTCATCCCCCCCAAACATACTACAGTACAGTATACTTCATCCTATACCCTCACTGGCTTCTCACCCATGAAATGGGTGGCCCATTTTAGTTCATGTATAATTGTATATTGAGCCACTAACATTGACAAGTATATAACATTTGCTTGCACGGACAGTGACCGAGTGTTCTCCAATGTCTGGATTTGAGGCATTGCTCCTCCCACCATAAAAAATATAGACCAATCAAATCATTGTACTATGTCAAGTACAGCTGTAGCCAGACATGTGTGCAGCCATTGGCTGTTAAAACAAAGGGCTAGAAGCCAGGAGGCTGAAACCTTAGCTGGCTCATTTTACCTGACGGCCCACTTTACCTGAGACCAAACTTTGTGTGTGCCTTCTTTGAGCACTGTACACAGCAATAACGTGCCCACAACCTGTGTGCCATTCAGAGTCACGTACCACGGATCTCGCTTCTGCAAGAAAATGAACATCACAGTCAAACTGAGAATACTGTTACCGTGAATAGATCAAACTTCCATTGCCTCTGTAATCTCTTCAGTAAAAATGTCTTTATCTGGCATCGCTGCTGCTTCACTATTAAGCTAAACTGGGTTTCCGCTTAGAGAGGAACAACTTCCATCAGTGTCGTGATTTTGAATTGCTATATTCTATAAAATGTGCATTTGTTCCTTTATGGTCAGTTAAGGATATAATACGATTTTATTCAGAGTATTGCCTGAGAGGCTTGTGCCGTCTTGTGCCTGTCTCCTTTTTTTTTTTATTGCTTCCGCTTGATTCCATTCAACTGCTTACTAACCTGAGTAGAGTGTGTTGTGATTTGCCAAAGTTTTTTTCACCCCCATTTCTTTATATGCGATGCAAGAGTGCAGAGTTACAGACTATAGGAGACACCAACTCAGGGATCCTGAATGGGCTCTATGCACACGCGCCATTTTGGAAAGAACTTGGGCCCCTTCCCTATACTTCACAGGTGTTACCGCTGATACTAATGAAGGCTCTGTTCCATTCTGGTCAAACAGTGTCAGGGTGCTGCTACTGTGCGTGTTGGCACACTGGAAACACTTCTGATAACACCAGTGGGTCTCAACGTGTCCTTGAGTGGGTTTCAAATTGCCGCGTACTGGTGTGTAACGGGGGGTTATGGGGGTCCCTGAAATTAAAAAGTGCACTAAATGGAACAGAGCCTTAATTAGTATCATCAGGATCACCTGTGAAAGTAAGGGAAGCGGCCCGGAAGTATGAAGAGTTATTCTGTGTGCATTAGCCCATTGCTGCCCTCCACACCCTTCTCAGTGTCAGGGTCTTGAGCTCTGTCGTCGTGCGTTGCCACATTGGGTCTACATACTGTAGGTGTAGGTGGTGCACCTCTTTCCCCTCCTAGCTTTGCCTTGGGTTGACTCCCAGAGTGTCGGTTGTGCTCGTCAGTTCCGGATGCCTGACACAGTGCCCTGCCAGCCTCATCCTTCTCTCTCTCGAGGGTTAACGGTGGTGAACAGTGGCGTATGCAGGAATAAATTATTACCTTGGCCTGTGAATATCTGCCTGGGCACATTTTAATTAATTAATATGCATTTTTGCCTTCAATTTCCTAAAAATGTCTGGTGTCAGAACTGCATTTAAATGAACTATTTACTGGACAATACAACCAACCAACCAATACAGCTGGACAACACACCAACCAATACAACTGGACAACACAACTGGACAACACACCAACCAATACAACTGGACAATACACCAACCAATACAACTGGACAATACACCAACCAATACAACTGGACAATATACCAACCAATACAACTGGACAATACACCAACCAATACAACAGGACAATACACCAACCAATACAACTGGACAATATACCAACCAATACAACTGGACAATACACCAACCAATACAACTGGACAATACACCAACCAACCAACCAACAAACCAACCAACAAAGGTTGTCAAGTGTGCCCGGCTGTTTGATTGACAGCCAAATGAGGCAATCCTATTCCTACCTGCGGTATTACTCTGCCTGCCTGCCCACACACTCTCTTTCTCTCACACACACACACACACACACACACACACACACACACACACCCCCCCCCCCCCCCCCCCCCCCCCCCCTGGCACTGTGTCTTGACAGTCTTCACTCCCAGGGGCGGAGACACCTGGTCACACCTGGTCCTACCTGGGCCCAGGTATTTCTGAACTCAGCCCAGCCGAAAAATAGTGGGTGTATTGTGTTTTATCAATTGGCTGTGAGCAGCAGAGCGGTCCGGTGAATGCATATTATTGTGAATTGTGAATTTAGTTATTATTAGAGTTACTTATTTTCACAATCGCTGATGAAGTTCTGCATTTGAAACTAAGTGTTATTGTGTACGAGAATTATGACAATTTCATTTGATATGCTGCCATGCACCTCCTGATTGTCAGGAAGAGAGGTTCGCTAATTGAACCGCAAAAGGTGTAAATTCTCTGTCAGCAGAGTAAACAACATTGTGATGTGTTACCAACTATGCAGGCAGTTGATGTTATAAGAACACTTCCTACAGTATAACATTTAGTGTCATTGTTAACACTTACTGCATATCTCAATCCGGCCCGCTGATGACCAGTGACCGATGATTGGTGCATATCAGACAGCTGTGAATAATTACGTCAACATTTTGTAACAGAAATCTATTGTGCTAAGGACCTAAGCCTTCTGGCCTGGCAAATGTCCTATTGTAAAGCAATCCGTCATGTCTACCAAGTGTATGCAGTTTTACGCATTTCAGCACTGAGTGTGTTTCAGGTTTCAATTCAAATGTCCATTGTGTGGGCCGTTCACTCACTTTATGAAAGTCAGTATGGAGAAAAAAAAATGCTGCCCCACAGTCCCTCAGCTGCTCCACAGCTACTCTAATTGCCTTACGATATTGAATCATCCTATCCTAGCTATAATGTCAGGCAGTCTAACTGGCATTACATTTTAAAAAGCTTCAGCATGTAAATAAAGGAACAGAAAAGAGGACAATTGCTCAGCGCAGGACTTATGTCCATCAGAGGTAAAAGAAAATCATGTGGAAAAGACATTTCTTGTGTGCTGGCTATTCCTTTATTCATAAGACTTTTATAAGACTACTCTTCTCTTCCTCTCTTGTTATCTTGCGTTAACACACATAAGTGTTAACGATGGCACTAAAGGTTATATTGTAGGAATCAAAGTCAAAGTGTTCTTAACAGCAACTGCCTGCATAGATCAGAGCCAATTATAATCCTTTTATAATCAGTTATATTTGTAACACACATCACAATGTTTCCTACACTGCTGCCAGAGACTTTATGGTCTCACGTAGCCAGACAACTATTCCACAATCTGCTATATGCAGCTATAAAGAGTCTGGAACTATACCTCCACTGCCGCTTTATCGCTTACTCATGATAGAGCTTCTGTTGCTCCAGACTGTATGACGGAAGCATTTGAAAATTGCCAGTGGCAAACAGTGTGGCAACGCGAGACTAGAGACTATTTTGCGGTTCAATTAGCTCTCTTCCTGACTTTTTTTTTCAGGGGGAGATGGCATGTCAAATGAAAGTGTCAAAATTCTCGTGCTAGTTTTAACCCTTTTTTTGCCCAGGAATCTTTCCGAATAAAGTCGCTACGAGTACCCAGCAGATGGGGCAGATTTTACTCTGAAACCTTAACCGGGAGGTATAATGTTCCATTACTACCTCGCACTACCTCGTCTTGATCTCTCTTTAGAAGCGTTGATATTACAAACAAGATGCTAGATTAAGTCAGAAATTAAGACAGAACATTGCCACTCTGATCAAAACCATGGAGAGCGATGTAGATTCAGAGATAATAGACAGTTTTGTCGGGCCGTAAACAAGGAAGTGAACAAAACATATCAGAGATTTACAGTAGCTTTTATATCATTAATAAAGACCTTAAGACGTCCCCAGACGTCATGGGACTCCTACAGGTGAAAATTGTTCTCTGCCATCTACGTTTATAATCGTAGCTAAAGCTAAAGGTAATAAAGGTGCTAACTACGTACATGTTCATAGACAACCGTATACTCCATATATGAAAGTGGCGACCGTCAATTTACCTTTTAGCATTGCTCTGGTTACTATTGAGAGCATCCGTCCCCACCAGCTATGGGATTTTTAAATACAGCTCCATTGAGCCTCCATTATAACAGGATTTTCAAAGCTCCGTATCTCTAAAGCTTTGAGTGCTGTCCAGGGTCGCGCATCCCGGCGATCGTAAATCATTTGTGAGTTTGTATCACATCGCTGAGCACATGTAACTGTTTGAAATGATAGCTAAGGGGTATGAGCTACTGCTAACGATGACTGTGCTCACAACAACAGCCCCCACCTCTCTGAATAACCCAGAAATGAAACAAGGAGCATAGAGTGAGAGCAGACGCGTGGCATTATGTTATGTGTGCTTAATGCTACCAATAAAGTTAATAGTAATAATAACTACGTATCTAATAAAGTTGTGGAGTGGAAAAAATAAATTCAATAAATGCACCATTTACCATTTACCAAGTGCTTTTTGAGCAACACCCGAGACATTGTTCTGGAATATTCTGAAGCTTGCATCGTTTCTCAACATCTTGTCCGGGCCTGCGGGTCTGTGACTCTTGACAGCATGCGTTCCCACCGCAAAATAAAATATATTTGTAGTTGCTTTCTTCACTTTGGTCACGCTGCTGGGTATTTTCCAAACGGAGTGAAGATGCAACAGCGAGAGAATGTTTCGTTTGTGTCGCAACACACAGATAAAATGGGGTTTGTGGTTTGACTCAAACCACTGGGGAAGAGTGTCTCTGTGCGGGGGCTTCAAGGCAGACGGCAGAGTGAAGTGAGGCGGAAAGGCAGCCAAGCAACACCTGAGATTAGTGTGCGCGCCACAGCCCACAGCGTGACCTGTGTCTCACCTGTTAATGTGTAGAACAGCACCTGTTCCAAATACAAGCACGGTTTGGATGCCCTTGGTGCCCGGCACCACTGATGAAGAGCGATCGGGGTCGCTGCACTCGAGTGGCTGTTCAGCATTAGTTGATCACACATGAACTGATGAATTCCAGAGAGAGAGACACGTATCTCTTGCCTTCTTCAACTTCAACATGTTTATGTGAAGTTCACACATTTACAGGTGTAAATGTGTGTGTGTGCGATATCTATTTTGTACAAGCTTCTAATGTTTTGCCGTTTCAAAATAGAGTAGAATAGAGAATGAGGAAAGGAACAAAGGATAAATTATTTCACAGCAATAGTCTGAATGCCATTTATATTGTTCACATTAAAACACATAACTGCATTATTTACGTGCGTTGAGTGAAAATACATTACGGCAGAGCTGAAAACACTTATGTACAAAGTCCCTCAGGCCCATCCAATATACTCTCCCTTCCTTTAAATTACACTTCAAGTCTGCTATACATCATCTATTCTCTTTCTCTCTCTCTCTCTCTCTCTCTCTCTCTCTCTCTCAAATACTATGTGTTATAAAACAGTTACATTTGTACACACTAATGCTCATTATAAGATGGCACCATTTGGTATAGGTAGGCTGTGGATAGTTCAGAAACCTGCCATTGACATAATTCCTTTAAATAAACACTCTGTAGATTACTTAAATGTTAAATGTATGTGTGCATTTATATAGCACAACCTACTCATTGAGATCAGTTATACCGTAGGTTTAAGTGTCTTGCTCAAGGACACTTCGACACTAACCCAGGGGAAGCTGGGGATCAAACCCGGTACATTTCTGATTCCCAAGCAGCTGTTGTGCCTCCTGAGCCCATGTGTATACTCCGTACGAGTGCACAGCTGTGACTGACAACGTCTATCCACTGAAAGGCTTGAATGGGCCTCCATATTGCTTCCCCAACAGCAGCAGCGGCAGCAGACACTTACCATATTTATGTCAAACAGTCAGCCGGCGTGGGAGGCAAAAAATATGGCGTTTTTAAAGCACATTCCAGACAATGTGAATGAGTCAGTGTGGGTATCTGCCAGGGGATAATCATGTTGTTATTTACTGATGACAATGAGAATGAGAGTAAAAATTCTCAGCACGTCACGTAAACGATGTGTCATACTAGGACAAGACAGTTGTCACACTGGCATCTCCGGGAGGGATATCCAAGGGCTAAGGGAAGTTAATCTTCTAAGATTTGGATAACAATGCACATGATGCACTTGAACGAACACACACTCGCCTAGAGTTGGGATCTGGAACCGGATCCAAAAATTGGATCATCACATTT
Source organism: Protomyctophum parallelum (assembly GCF_964188405.1). Classification (NCBI taxonomy): domain Eukaryota; kingdom Metazoa; phylum Chordata; class Actinopteri; order Myctophiformes; family Myctophidae; genus Protomyctophum; species Protomyctophum parallelum. Next base: position 40,868,475 of record NC_139700.1, read on the forward strand.
TGGAGCCGAGTATCACACTGTCAGTGCTGGTATGCAGACGTCATGTTTGCTATACAAGTACAATACAAGTATTAACTGTTAATAAATAAATCAATCAAGCAATCAATCAACAGACCTGTAAGGGGATCCATGGATCTCTCTTTGAGAACCACTACAATATTATGTATGTAATACTGCATATGTTTCTCTGTGTGTGTGTGTGTGTGTGTGTGTGTGTGTGTGTGTGTGTGAGAGAGAGAGACGAGTCAGACATTCCATTCAATGGAACAGCAGAGGGGAGATTTCGTTAAAAAATCATAACTTCTGACAGGAATGCACTAGAAACTTACTTTTTTTACATGCTCATATCGCATTCTCGACGAGATATATTTTCAAGTTAATAAAAAAGGAAAAATAATCATATATTTGTTAATAAAAATAATATATTTTTTAATAAAAAAATATATAAAAAAACCGAATGGTTCAAGCCCATTAATTAAGATTCAAGTGCCAACCCTAACAAGCGAACATTCGAACCTTGAATGTTTGGGGACAGCCTTAGTATGTGTGTGTGTGCGCGTGTGCGCGTGTGTGTGTGCGTGTGTGTGTGTGTGTGTGTGTGTGTGTTCGGACCGTTAAGAAGGAATCGTTAAGGAACCGGAATCGTCCCCTGGAAGGATCCCAACCCCACACTCACTTGCAAATACTTAAGCGCACGTACATTCTCGTACACACAAAAAACCATCAAAAAGGCTTCTGAGGCTGCACTTCAAACTGTAATTATGCACACTGTTAATACATACTTCAATCAATCAATCTCCCCTGAATGTCCTATGAGTCACTCGCAATCCAACTGAACTGTCGAATGATTGTGATTGAGCTATTTCCGAAAAATCTACCTCATTCAGATACAGAAAGGTTTAGGGTGTGAACGACATGGGCTTTAAGGCCTGACCAGTGATTACCCATTTTGATACCTGCCAGCTCAGACCATTCTCTCTCTCTCTCTCTCTCTCTCTCTCTCTCTCGTACGTAAAAAAGACTGTGTATGCGTTCATGTAACAAGTGATTGTGAGAGACGTCATCTGTGACACCGTGGAACTGTCACTGGTGGCGCTATAGTACTAAAATGTATCCGGTTTGCTCACGGCTATATCTAGGTGAGGCACAGCTCCACTTATGTCAGGAAACTTATTTTTAACCATAAAACATGTGACACAGACAACCACCCAAACAGCAGACATTCTTTAAGCAGCGAGCCTTGTTTGTAAAGTATACCAGGCTTCTTTGCAGGCCACATTAACCACCTCAACCCTAGCATCTCGATTCTGAGGAGAACTTTAACCCACAAAAAGCAAATGTGCTGCTTCATCTCTCTCAGCAAAGGGGTCCATGGCATGAAAAACGTTGACGACCTCTGCAAAATAGAAGGTATGTGCGTGACATCATTATCATACCCGGAAGTTATGCGGGAACGCCTATCGAGTGGTAAAATACTACTCTCTGGCCTTGGCAGCCCATACATCCAAACAGAAAAGTCTGATTGCATTAAACAGCGTTAAACAACATTAAACCCACTTTGCCACTTTTCGATTTTGCCACTCACTTTATGCATGCACATACCAGCAGAGCACGCCTGATCTATGCTATTCAAGCAACCATTATTTCTCGTTAACAACGGAGGAAAGGAAGCGCTGCGTGGTTCTGTCATAAGACAGGAGCTCTTTAGTAGAACAGGTTTGAATACAAAGCGAAATCCAGAAAATGTCACTCTTGATCCATAGTCCCCAAGCAGTGCAGACAACCGTGGAGAAGAAAACACAAGCAGTCTGTCTTCAGGTGAACGAACTCGTATCGACTCTCAAGTCTTCATCAGGGGGGGGGGGGGGTCTTTAAGGGTCAATACACGTTTGGTCTGTTTTGGTTGTCTATGCTAAGTAGAGGATAAACTCATCAAATAACGTGTTTACCTGAAGTCGGAGAGAGCCTTAGTTTTACCTTTCCATGGTTGTCGGCACCACCACTCAGGGAATACAGAATAAAGCAAGACTTACTGCATTTTTAATGCGTTGCTTTTTGCATTGTCAGTTGTCAAGTTTAACGTCCTTCAATATTGTACGCCCACTCCAACCCCATTCTCAATAGTTTTCAAAGGATGTTTTCATGTTCCACCTAATCCTCGTCTAGCACACCTTCCTTTGTACAGTATTCAAATAAGTATGTTGTTTACTTCACCACCAGATGCTATGCGTTATTTAGATAGATGCATGCTGCTTGCGCCATCCTCTTAAATTAATGGCCTAAGTCGTTTTTTTGAGGAAAGAAGTGTCAGCTCGTGACACTGAAAATCACCTCAGCCATAATTGAAAAGGATCATGCTGGAGCTCCAGTGAAATGACACACAGCAGGCTGGTGTTGTGGTTGTTGTTCAAACGGAAAAACACACCATTAAAATATGATGCAGAAACTATTATTATTATTATTAAAATATGACACAGAAACTAGGGTTCTACATAACTGGAGCGGGTGAACTGTAACAGTTAAAGTGCCAGTTTTATTGTCATAATTTTTGTTTCTTGGCTGACACAACTGTGGAAAAATATATTATTCTTATATTTTTATCTGTTAATGAGAATGAGTTTGCCTCCTGTGTGAATAGGATGGGATAGGTTAGGTGTACGCTACTGTATTTTAACTTAAGTCATAATGGTGATACTCGGAGAGCCAAATATTTTCTGAGGTGGTACTTGGTGAAAAAAGGTTGAGAACCACTGACTTAGACAGATGGTATGTTGTCTATACATTTACAATGTAGCACATCACAGTTTTTCTTGGCACTCGATCAACTTCCCTGATGCTGGTTGTCTACAGTATACTATAGGGTTCACACTTCACACCAATCTTCATCTAAATTGTTATTGCAAAGAAATTCCAAACATTTGCCATGGTATAAGAGTAAAAAGAAAAACTGTTGTTGTGCAGAGAGAAAGATGGCTTCATGATTCCAGACTGCAATCATGGCACAATCTCAGAGAGAGAGAGGAGAGTAAGCAGGGAACGAGCTATCTGGACATGAACAATTAATTTCAACTTCTGACATTGGCTGTCATACTTCTACGTTTTGGGGTATTGGCGGGATTATGGTCTGGGCCTGGTTGAATGATCCTGCCTGGTGAGTCTGGGCCAGGTGGAAGGGTGCTCTCACTGCTCTCCTGTCCAACTACCATCTCATTAATCTCAAAGAATCTCAAAAAGGGCTGCAGTGAAAGGTCCAAATTAAGCCTTTAGCAGTAATTGTCCACACTAAACCATAACCAAAATGTGTAGTAATTCAACTCATTTCAGTAACATTTTGACTACATGATTGTATTAAAAACAATAAGTTTGATTATTCATTTCTGGAAATGATATGCTTTATTTCAGAATCAGAGAGGTCAGTGTAGACTGTAGAGAGACATTAAACCAAGGGCAGAGAGAGGAGAGACAAGACAGGTGTTGGATTGGAACCTGGGTCCTTGTGCTCACCAGGAGCATGTCGTCACTGTCGGTTGGAAACCATGTACTGGTATGTCCAAAACCGTTCCTTTTTTATGATTATTTAAAAAAACATACTTGCAGCACGTCAATCTTTGGATCAGTTATATTTAATCCATTTAGACCTGAGGACGATTCTACAAAATGTCTTCTCAATCCTGAAAGTTTTCTAAAAATCACACCAGTATGAACCAAGTGGTGCAACTCCCGTCTATTGGTTCTCTGTATCGTTCCAATTTGTATCGTTCCAATTTCTTCTCTGTATCGTTCCAATTTCTTCTCTGTATCGTTTGCGTCCAGGATTGTAAGTTAACTAGTTAATAATTAACTTACAATCCTCTTAACGGCACAATTTTTTTTGACGCGCGATTAACCTGTGACGTTTGACAGAATGGTTGAGAGACGCATGTGAAATTGTGAATCAGGCAGTCAGTGAGCCCCGCCTCTCTCCCCCCTCTCTCTCTCTCTCTCTATTTCTCTCCCGTCAGCCTGTGCGTAGTCACAGTGTGGGCTGGGAGTTGAGCTGTGAGCAGTGCACTCGTCACTCGTCAGCTAGGCTGAATGCCTCCTTTGGACTCGTTATTAATTAATTTGCTCCACAATGTGTTAGATCAGAATCGGGCATTGGGCAAAAGCAAAACTGTGGCCGTTTTGCTTGACAAATATAGCAGTCAGTTGTAAAAGCTTGATGCTACACAAACCATGCTAATGCTAAAGCTAATGTTGACTTTAGCATTAGCATGGTCTGTGTAGCATCAAGCTGATATAGCATGACTGCGTGCATGCTTGTGTAGCGCGCAGGAGAGAGAGAGGCAGGGAAGGGGGGCTCTCGTCTGGAAGTGTGTGTGTGTGTGTGTGTGTGTTTATGATTTTGTTTCCCTCTTCCATGGCATTCTCTGTATCGTTTGCGTCCAGCAGGTGCCAGCCATGTCACATACTTCTCTCGTTCCAATTTCACGCATGCGCACACAACTCGTGCTCAAGACGGATACATGATACATGATAACATACGGACATCGCTGGATGTAGAAGTGGTTGCACCACTTAAAAACCTATGTTTCTGTGTCAGTAATGCTCAACAATTTTATGTCAACGACCCCCAGAATTATCTGTATTTGGCTGCGGACCCCCCATCTGAAAATATGTAGTTCCAGGGACCTCCCAGAAGCAAACATTTGAGTAAAAAATGTTCGCTCTGAAAGAATATATATATTCATTATTGCACCACATTTTTCAAAAATAGCAGACCTACAAGCTCGTAGCGTGGCACTCGGTGCCGCACTATGAGCTTGTAGATCTGCTATTTTCCAATAGCTAAAGTACAACATAATGCTTACACCAAAAGGGGCTAATACCCACGCAACAACAAAAACAAGACATATGGTCATAAGAGGTTTCTGCGTGACAGCAACGATAGATGTATGCTCCAGTATGAGGTGACTGGTTGAGCCTCCAGTCACCTCCTTCTTGCATACACAAATTAATTAAAACAAAGCTCGAAACTAGACAGTCAGTAAATCTATGAGGATATCAAGGGACAAAACCGAGAGCCAAATCGATTGGCGCAATTTGACGGTGACTGCCTGTGGTAATCACGTCAAAGTGTCGCTCACAAAAATGTCAAACGTGCCCCTGTCCTTTTTAATCCCATTAAATCGCCGTCACCGTGCTGTGCCCTGGGATGGGACCACCGACAGCTGGAGAAGGCTCCGGCGTATTATGGATGATTTAGGGTCTGTTGTGGAGCAGATATTCTCTTGCAGAGAAAGCTGCCTGATAAAAGCAGAGCTCCTATATAAGAATTGAAAAGCTTATAAAGATATGTGGGGGCAGTGACATTTCCAGATGACTCACTGCTTTACGGTGACGAGAGACTGTATGTTATTCTACACAAAGAAATATAGGTTCTTCAGTGGTTCTTTAATCATTATAGATTTTTTTATTTGATGGTTTTTTTTGCCTTTTCTTTGGGGTACAGTGCAGACTAGAGCTGCGGTTCCTAGCATTTTCTAGATCAGGGCCTATACTTGAAAAGACCTCAAAGGCATCCATGGGCCACCTACACGGCCACCTATCTGACCAGTTGATAAGTGGTCAGATGGGTGTGCTGTGTGCATTTTCAGAGCATGTGAATTTTAACGAGCAATCAATTGTTTTCTGGCGAGAGAGAGAGAGAGAGAGAGAGAGAGAGAGAGAGAGAGAGAGAGAGAGAGAGAGAGAGAGAGAGAGAATGGTCTGAGCTGACAGGTATCAAAATGGGTAATCACTGGTCAGGCCTTAAAGCCCATGTCGTTCACGCCCTAAACCACTCTGTATCTGAATGAGGTAGATTTTTCGGAAATAGCTCAATTACAATCATTCAACAGTTCAGTTGGATTGCGAGTGACTCATAGGACATTCAGGGGAGATTGATTGATTGAAGTATGTATTAACAGTGTGCAGAATTACAGTTTGAAGTGCAGCCTCAGAAGCCTTTTTGATGGTTTTCATCCAGAACATGAAAGCTTTCATCCATGTGAGAGAGCCCTGGAAGTCCCTCGACATTTAAACGGGGAACTGTAAGGCGTTTATTTTTTGTCCCCTCTTAATTCTTATATATCATTACAGGTTGTGTGTCCATGGAAATGGTTCAAATATAAATTAATACATGATGTTAACTAGAAATGATTGCAACCACTGTATGGTTGTCCTACAAATCATACATCTCTCGGGCAGAAACATTGTATCTCTGCATTATTACTTGCGCAAGCAGAGCGCGCAAGTAATAATTTCGCCCAGTCCGTATGCACCGTCCCAGCCAACCCGCCACTTTTGATGCGTATGCAAATAAAACAGCAAAATTGTGCCTGATTTGCTGGGACCAGATTACATACATGACCATATTTCATGGTCATCATTGAGAGCTAGTCATACATATACTATATACAGTATATAATCTGTAAAATAAAATAGCAAATTGTGCCTGATTTGCTGGGACCAGAGTACATGGTGTGTATATGTATGACTAGCTCTCAATGATGACGTAAGAAATATGGTCATGTATGTAATCTGGTCCCAGCAAATCAGGCACAAATGTGCTGTTTTATTTGCATACGCATCAAAAGTGGTGGGTTGGCTGGGACGGTTTTTGGCGCACAGTAACCACAGTATACGGCTAATCAACTTACAAATTATATATATAGTATATGTATGACTAGCTCTCAATGATGACGTAAGAAATATGGTCATGTATGTCATTTCGATGGGGACGTAATGACGATATGTTTTAGTGTTGGGAGGATTAAAGGTAATGCTCCTGTGTATACATGTATGTAATCTGGCACCACTGCCGTATCAGGCACAATTTGCTGGGACGGTGCATACGCATAAAAAGTGGCGGGTTGGCTAGGACGTTTGTAGCGGTCGAAAGTACTTGCGCGCTCTGCTTGCGCACTAGTTGGCCATTTATGGCCTACTAGTGTGCAACAAGCAAGTATGCACTTGACAGAGTGCAGTTCTAGTTATTATATTTTTCTAACATAATGCCCTACTCCATCATAGTGTCACCCAAAAATAGCAAACATAGTGAATATGCAAGCTCAAAACTCGTCGCATTGTGACACGTTTTGAGCTTTCCTATTTGGACAGATGAGGTTAATGGCACCTGATGGCAACAAAATATTCAAAGCATACTGTACACAATAAAACTCTCTGACTTACAATTGTTTAAATGAACACTGACGATTTTAATGATATTACTGTACCTTAAAGTCTAATCCGTAATGTTTTATATGAAGCACTTTGAATTGCCTTGTTGAAATGTGCTATACAAAAGTCTTCCTGTGTTTATGTCTAGTGCACTGACGGCTTTATAGCATGCAAGAAGATTCTCAAAACTTTACATTGGCTTATATTGACATACTGTCTTGGGACTTGCAGATATATTATTTGTTGGTTACTTTTTATTCAAGTTTGTCAGTTCAGGAGTTATTTTCACGACAATGCATTGTAAAACCTGTGACTTGTATTTTAGTACATTTTTGCCATTTCTCGATACACAGTGCTGTGTGTGACAAGGACATGAATCAACTTGGAACCGTCAAGGTAAGGCACAACATGCTGTACTGTACTGTAGGTACTGACACTCAAACGACAGGGAAAAAACTGACTCAAGGCGCCACTTATTATTTACACTTTTTTTTCTCCCACACTTTTGCAGATGAGTTCACAAACATGTAACGGGGGCAGAAACTAATTACTATGCAAATAGAATGCAATGTTTCTTCCCTAACGTCTTTTACTTGGGGATTTATGTAACTGTATCCATGTATAATAAAAAGCCTATAAAATAAAAATAGACATGTCAAGTTTAGGACCTCTCGTGGTGAATTGCTTGGCAACAAATGGATTTCAATGAGGCTAATCAATTGAACGCACGCACGCACGCACATCAAGGTGAACGTGCTTGAAAACCTCTCATGGTTAACAGCTGTGCAACAATTAGGTTTCAATGAGGCTAATAAGCAATTTAAATAATTAGGAAACATGTACGGTATAAAAATATGTGCACGTGCAGTCGTGCACACGCACGCGTGCACACAGAGACAGTGTGAACTAGAAAAAGTGCCCTTCCGGGCACAGGTCTCCACCAGGTTATCCACAGATCCGTGCAGTTAGAGGTAAAAACACTTTTCGGCCAGTTATAGCGCCACCTTGAGGCTGAGTTGAAATTGTTCATGTGGCATTTCGTCCTCGGCCTAGTGGGAATGTGGGTGCACAATTTCACGATGTGATGTCATGATTTGCAGCATTTTGTTTGAAACTGAGCACTCCTGTGAACTTTGGAAGCCAATCTTAACCAATCAGGATGGAGTCTGATAAATCTGAAAGACCCGTTTCGTTGAATGGCTCTAGAGAGACTGTGTACCAATTTGCGTGATGTTTGGACAAAATCTGTAGGTGTACTGTGCAAAAACTTGTTTTGCACAAATCGGCCTCCTGGTGGCGCTATAACAGGCCGTCTGGAAAGTTTGGGGCAGAGGTTCATGGTTGGCATCCAGGGAGTGTGTGTGCAAAATATGGCATCGACCGGGTTAACGGTGGCCGAGATTAGCTGTTCACGGACACACGGACACACGGACGGACGGACGGACGGACGGACACGCGGACGGACGGAGTGCAAAACATACTCTCCCCACATGCCTTCGGCCTGGTGGAGACAATGACAAAGACAAGTGACTCCCAGAGCCACTTCTGTTGGGGGAAAATGAAGAGCCTGCAACCTTAGAGAATTATTCATCGGCCGTTCGGCTCATCAACTTTCTTCACTTTTACCGGCCTCTTTCCTCGGCAGAGAGGAGATAGAAGAGGAGAGGAGATAAAAACACAAAGTCAGTGGCAAAAGTCTAAAAAAAAACTACTTACTAATTTACTACTACTACTACTAAAAATGTGCAGAACATTATGCAGAACCAATGCTCACAACGCGTCGCGCTGCATTTCTCCTGAATGCTGCATTCCGGTATAGGCATGGAAAAGGTGAGGCATTTGCATTTCTTTCACCATTGTAAATGCTGCATTCGTGGTCTGGTTGTTTTACAGACTGGGAAAAAGGGCAGGGGCTCAAGCCCCCGTTGATGTCTATGTGTGCACGTGCCTGTCTCTGTCGGGTTGAAAACTCATACTGTATGTCCAACACTGTTACTTTTGAGCATTCAAATTCCAAAAGTAGCTAAAGATAGTAGATCTATACAAGCTCCAAACATATCGCAATTCCAAACTTGCAGATCTTCTACTTTTGTGTGACGCTGTAGTATGATCAAGTGGGCAGGGGTTTTCAACAGGTGGTCCATGGACCACTGGTGGTCCCTGGAAGTATTGCATGTGGTCCCTGACCATTCATTTAGTAATGTAGGATTTGTTGATATTTTAAAATGTCATTCCACTAGTTGAGAAAGTTAACTGAATGACCGTCCATGTAGTCATTTACTGACAAATTGGAAGTCAAGAAATTCAACAGAAAAGGGGAGTAAGAATCTCAAGAGGGGGAAGTGCAGCGGATTGTCTGGTTGAGTCATTATTATTGTATTAGTATTGTCAGTGGACAATTGGCTGAGAAACAGCGGAATGTATACACATGGAATGCATAGCAAGTGTTGCAAGTAGGGAATTGATTTAGGAAACATCCTAACAATTCAATTCAATTCAATTCAATTCAAAGGGCTTTATTGGCATGAGAAAACATACGTTTACATTGCCAAAGCAGAAAGAACAATACAACAATACAGCAATACAATCAATACAAAAATTATGTACATTTGAAGGTCAGAATCTTCAATAGATCAAATTCTATGTACCCAGGTCACTCGATGCAGGTATAGTGCAGGAATATACACAATGCTTAGTCTTTAGGGTGGTTGTGTTCCATTTGATATCTTTCTCCTATCACAGCAACTCACAAATCTTGCTGCTGTGTTTGCACATTGTTGTACTTCGCCCAGCAGATATGGGATTTTTTTGTCGTTGGTCATGTTTTCAAAATCTCTGTGTGTGGTTGTAATCAGTGGGAAGTATGTGTCTCTGATGGTTAGGAAGTGTAGCTCGGTTTCCACTTCATTTTGTGTGCAGTGAGTGCATAGTCTGTCTTCTCTCGGGATACACGTCTGCCTATGACGGCCTTTCTCGATCGCGAGACTGTGCTCACTGAGTCTGTACCTAGTTAAGATTTTTCTTTGTTTTGGGTCGGTCACGGTGCTCAGGTATTCTGCCACTGTGTATTCTCTGTTTAGGGCCAGATAGCATTCTAGTTTACTCTGCTTTTGTGTTGCTTCTTTCCAATGTGTCAGATAGTTTTCCTTTTGCTGTTTTATAATTTGGTTTAGTCCAATGGGTTTTCTATCTCGTGGCTCTGTTTGTGTTTGTGCCCGGAGTTCCAGGGCCAGGTGGCTGAGGGGGCATCTCTCTAGAGTTTCACTGTGTGTGAGTGCCTTGTTATGGAGTGCATCTAGGTCACTTTCTTTTAGGTGGTTGTAGAACTTAAGTGCTCTCTTTTTTATTACAAGTTAGAATATGGAGATCAGAGGTTTCTGCTTCTTCTTCTGAGTCACCAGGAGATCATAATACAGTTCCTTGCCCAGCTGAACAGGTGCCCCAACAGTCAGGAGTGTCATGGGGCTGAACCTCAAATTATGTTCTTCTTCGCAAATACAGTATATTAATGTCCACATGAACCAATTTCTTTGCATGTTAATGGAATTTTAGTCACCGCTGAGTGCGTCTCAATTCTAACCCATCGCCCGTTTGCATGTGACGCACATGTAGACGATCTGGACGGGCCCGGTGCCACGGGGGTGCAAAAGGCACCCCTTAACCCGACCTCCTTGTGCACCTCATGTATAAATTGTGTGTGTGTGTGTGTGTGTGTGTGTGTGTGTGTGTGTGTGTGTGTGTGTGTGTGTGTTTGTGTTCGTCTGTTGGGCAGCCCAGTCAATGGAGGTGAGAAAAGAAAGTACTGTAGGCCATCTGTAGGCACATATAATAGGCTACTGTGTGTTGACACGTCGAAACCAGTAGATTGTCAACACAGAATTATGGGTGCTAACAAGAGTAGGCTAACAACACACTCTACAGTAGTTGTTACTATTGTGTTATGGTCGTTTGAATTAATTTGACTGCACCGACTAACCACATTCCATCCTGTAATGACTAAGACTAACCACATTCCATCCTGTAATGACTAAGACTAACCACATTCCATCCTGTAATGACTAAGACTAACCATATTCCATCCTGTAATGACTAAGACTAACCACATTCCATCCTGTAATGACTAAAGACCTATTCATAGTCTGGATTTTCGGTGGTGAGGTGACCACCGCTCCGGTGGTGAGCTGACCACCGGAGCTGAAATAACGTTGAGCGGTGGTGAGTAAAAACAGAGAGAAGGGCTGGAGCGGTGGCGGTGGTTTGCTCTTCACCGCGGCTCGTGACGTCATGTTGTAGTTCGGTGGTCACCTAACCACCGAAAATCCAGACTATGTATGAGCCTTAAGACTAACCAGATTCCATCCTGTAATGACTAAGACTAACCATGATATGGTTAGTCATTCCAGGATGGAATATTATTCCATCCTGGAATGACTAAGACTTTAACAATGACTATAAGGGCCGTCCCTGCCTCTGGAAGACGTAATTGTGTCATCTTCATCTTGTCGTCTTGACGACCACTTTCAGCACAACAGAAACTGTTGAAAAACACCACAGAGATCTGCACGTGTGGCCCCGGTGGGCCCTGTTCATCGTTAACCATCTCCCGCTAATGGTAAAGGAGATTTCAATATCAAAGCATCGGTTCCACACTCCATGCTTGTCTGCCCGTTACTAATTGGGCCCATTGAGTTAACATTTTATAGACAGATGCCTAAATCACTTATTAGCCTCATTAAGTATGACAGGCATAAATGAGAGGCCAACTAAAAAAAATAAGAAAAAAAATCTGAATATTTTCCTTGGCGCTGCCTGCAATCTGCATTCAGCAAGTTTCAGAGTGTTTCTGAATGCAGATTGCAAGGCCAAGTCCAATTTGAAATATATCATTAATTCACTTATTCAATCAGTTCATTGATTGATTAAAAATAATACATTAAATAAACAATTAACTTAAAATAATAAAATATGAAAACAAAATACTTGTAGTACTCTAGAGTGCTCGAAAAGCGCATAGGATCAAGGTTAAAACATATCTAGTCCTACTGTTAATGATTCTGTAAATGTCAATGTCAATGTCAATCGACTCACATTTTATTATTTTTAATGTCACAGATACACTAAAATGTATTTTGCTCATACAGTATATATTATGTAGTGTGATTTATTTCTGTACAAATGTCAGTCTGACTGACTTTCACACTCTGCACACCACCCTTGGGTCCTCTGCAACACACGCCACGTTTGAAATTGATCGGCCTCCATATATGCCCTTGTAGGTACTGTATATCAGTCAGACTGGCGGTCTGATGTAGATGTGAGGTCTGAGATGACACCTCTGTTCAGGCTGCACTACATCTCCCACAGTTCCCCTCAGCCGCTGAACAGGTGCCCCGATAATCCCCCTGGCTGCCGGCTTCCCTCCCCGTGAACACTGCCAACTATACGTTTGTCGGGGGATGAACTCAATGCATGCCGAAGCCCGAGCACCACATGCAACGCTGCTGGGAATCGAACGCGGGTCTCTGCGGGTGGTCAGAGTTTCATCTCTATACTCTCTATCTGGACAGCCCAAACTCCATTCACAGTTGTCGTTTGTTCTACCCCCTTTGTAGAAGTTTTGTGTGACGTGAAAAGCGCCCAAGTGTACTGAAAAGTTCAATGTCAACTTAATATCCTAATATCCTAATAAGCTGTGAGAGTTTCAGTTTAGGTAATGGATTTCATGTAAGTCACTCCTCCCCCATTTGTTGATGTTGAATTCAAGGTCAAAGATAGCTGGCTGCTTTAATCCCAGACCTAAGCCTCCTTTAGATCGAGCATTTTAGAAGATCCAGTTTCATCCCAGAGTTATTCCACCGAGAAATATAGTGGACCGATTGTGGATTCATCCCTGGGTGTGTCTGGCACCACTGAGAAAGGAATGAAAGAACACAAAAGAACGCAAAAAAGCCCAGAGCAAACGTTGCGCAGCATGCTAATTGGATGGAGATACGAGCAGAAGGGAAACCTTTCACAAACTACACTTTCATGTTGTTTACATTACAGCCACAGCCAATTCCCCGCCTTGTTTGTTTGCGTGGATGTGTGTGTAGACACAAATCATGACTATCTTGTGATTGCATATCGTCGCTGTCGAGCAGAAACAATCTCCAAATGTTATCTTTCTTCATACTTTCTTTTTACTTTCTTCATAAATAAAAACAAAAATAGGCGATGTTCAAGCTCACAACGCATCACAATGCAACACACTGTGAGCTTAACCTGTATTAGTTGGACACATTTAGATTTTAAACATGGCCAAAATACTGATGCCAAGTTTGTCTGCATGTTTTATAAATATTTAACCAATGGACTATTTATATATTTAACTCAACCCATTGATGCCTGAGGCCGAATCTGGGAACGCCTTCTAGGGCCTGACCTAAGGTTTCTGAAAACCTTCAAATTCTGATGATTTTCTTTTAACCCCTGGCCTACCGTTCCCGGAAAAAACGGATTATTGCTAAAAATACAAACCTCCCGTTGACAGAATTAACGGAATGTCAATCAATGTCAGTTATCGGGGGTTCAATGGAGCAAAAATGAGCATTTTTTCCGTATATATCACTAATGTTGGATGTAATTGACCAGAAAACGGCCGAAATCCGCGTGATTGTGCGCTATCGTGCACGCGCGTCGTCTCTATGTGCGTCACTGTAATTTTTTTTTATATTTTGCGATGTTTTGGGGTTGATTTGAGGTTAATTTGACGTAGTTATGAAAAATATAGCATTAGCTTAGCAATCCGGACCAGCCAAGCTAGTGACTAGGGTCAAAATACTACCGGATGTTGTTGACCGTTGAACCGGAAGTGACTTAGGAAGATTCGTCTATTTTGGCCAAAATCAGCATAATGGTGCGTTCCCGCCATCTGGTGGCAATTCGAGAGAATACACTAGCAATGAAAAAATCTGTTCAAACCACCAGATCTTTCTATTAATGTTAAAACGATGAATTAAAAATATGCCAATTTGTTACTTGTTACGTTAAAAAATTGGGATTGGTAGTCCAAGGGTTAAATAGTTATGTTGCTACATGTATAGCAATAGCTGATGAGACACAGAGAGCGCGCCGGCATCAAGGGTAGAACAACGTATACGTTGCACCAGGCGTCAATGGGTTAAGGAGCTTGTGGCTATATATTTATAGATGAAATTTGCGTGGGAGCCCTCGGTAGGGGACTTTTCTTCATTTTTAATTTACCTTATAATCCATATAAATCTATATTTCCATATGTATTATTTGCCACTCCGCTACATTAGCTATACACTTATTATATATCTCACTATATCCCCTTGAGCAGTGCATGGAGTGCACTCTCGCGTAAACTAATTAAGTCATACTGTACCTGCATGTGGCCTTCAATGAGGGAGATACTGTATCTCTCACATCTCAAGTCTGGCATTGCTTTTTATAATCCGAACAGAGAGCGCTGTAACCGAGACTTCTGCAAGTGATGTAAAGTAACCAAGAACATTTACTTAAGCTACTGCATGTACAGTATACACTTACTTTTTAGCAGGGATGTATTATTGCAGGGTGTAAAATCATTATTTTGGCAAAAATATGTTTTTTGACGTGTCATTTACTTTCATATACGATTAAACAATAATAATAACAATAATAATCATCATCTGGTGAAATGGGACATTCTGCAAAACGAGTACTTTTACTTTTGGTGCTTTAAGTACATTTTGAGGCCAATACTTTTGTACTTTTATTCAAGTAAATGTTGAACTCCAGACTTGTACTTGTAACAGCAGAGTATTTCTACATTGCAGTAATGATACTTTGACTTAAGTAAACAATGCAAGTACTTTTGTCCACCGCTGGACTTCGGCGAGGATGAAGAAAAGAACACTGTTCCGTGTTCAAAGACCTTCTGTAATGTGTTCTTTCCCCCCTCTGCAGCTGCACACCAACACGTGTGACGGTTTATTTGTGGCGTGTATACTTGGGTACTGGGATTTCCCAGTATGCCCTGGGGCGCAGCTGGTGTATTTAATGTGCAATTATTTGTATTGGGACTGCGTTATGGGGATTTATGTTATGTTATTATTAATGTCCCTCAATGTGTACACACCGCGGGTGATGGGGCATGTGGGAAGCAGCAAGGAGTTTGAGGTCGTTGCTAAGGTGTGGTATATTTGCGAGCTGCTCCAGCAATAAAATAGGTTTGCGTTGTCTTGGCTGCTTCAATATGAGAAAGCCACCAATACAAGATATTTTAATGAATATAAACTAAATGGTTAATAAGGGGCACCTTTGATATGAAAATAAATAACCCACGGGTATAAAAGTGAACCCTGCAAGATTTCCGCCCGACAACAATAATATGTATATATTATTATTATTATATATATTTCGGGTGTGACAGTACAGTGACAGTACAGTACAGTAGAGGGACCCCCTGGGGACCCCCACACGGTAACTGTCATTTCTCAACCACTTCAGACGCGGGGCTGCTCACCGGAATTGGGCCGGGGATGTTACGGGGACTCTACGCGGTAACTGTGTCATTTCCGAAACGGTCGAGAAATGACGGAGTTACCGCGATGAGTCCCCGGAACATCCAGAGCCCCAGGAACTCGCCCAGGGGGCCTGGCCGGGCCAGGCCGGTTCCGGTGATCTGGCGCGGGTCCGAAACGTTAAAAAAATGACAGTTAACATGTGGGGGTCCCCGGAACATCCAGAGCCCCAGGAACGGCCCAGGGCTCGGACTGTAGTGTATTCTGTGCTGTACTGAACTAGCACATAGCTCCATAATGGAGCGGAGGCATCGCTCCAAAACCACATTCTGTTATAAAATATTGTGTTTTATAAATCATTATTATTTATCACTTATATATTGAAATGGGGCACCAGGTTGATTTGTCTGTCTGGACACTGATCAGTAAATGAGATGTGAAGGACAGAATCCAAGGTACGGTATATTTATCATCAGGATTTATGATGTTTTTGGTGACAAACACTAAAGTCAGTACCACACCCCCTCATACTGAAGAGAAGGCAGAATGCACACACACAATCCGTAGGGATTTGCCTTTAGACAACATATCCTATGTGTACTGTAGCAAGTTGACATTTTGACACAACTCGAGTTGGCTTTGTCTGTGGCGTAAACGTCTTTAAATAAATACTTTTTTTCAAGCCTATGGGGAAAATTAACGGGGAATCATTTCCTGGGCCACTTGTCGTTCTGAAAGGGGGCGGGACTGCAACGCTAGGGAACATGAACAGAAGTTTGTTATGACCAAAGTTGTACAGTACATATGGATGGACAGACCAACCCACATCACCATCCTTAGATTCCGGCCATTATTAAACATGGATAAAAATATCAGTGGAAACGGAACAGAATTAATTTCCACAGAGGAATCATGGAAGAGGGGAGAGGGGTATGATCATATTATTATAAGAATAACCCTCAACCTTTAAATAAAACCATTCAATGAAACCCAAACTCTCTCTCTTGCGTGCATTTTAATGCAATGTGACATGCATGCATTCTGAGTAATGGAGGTCTCCAGAAGTGTTACAGAGCAGGGACCAAAAAAGAACCTCCATTAATGAAAAGCTATTAGTGAAATGCACTGCTTAAATGACACGGGCCAAATCAATTTGTGGTATTTGATTCCAAAACGCCTGAGGCTCTGTATTTAATCTACTGCAACCCTGTGTGCCTTGGCACAGGTTTAGAGTTGGACTGTATGGGCTATTTGCAGGGTTACGAACAGATTACAGTGGAGAGGGTACTGGAAGTTCTTCAGCAGAACTCCACACAGAGTGACTGAGCTCTGACAGCAGCATACAAATAACTCAAGGGGGAATGTTCATCCATGTTTGGCACTGTTTGCATCCATCCAAGCATTAAAAAGTCACTAAAAGGTGGTTTCAGACTGAGAGAGAGAGTAGCCCCGGAAACCCAGTCATTTCTTTTTCCAGGGAGAAAAAAAGCAGTCTGCATGGGGCCGTGTCCACTTCAATTTGGCATACAGTAGCGTAAACGTCGCTCACTCTCTGCTGATTTCTGATCGTCTGCACCTTTGTTAAATTGATGCACACACGCACACACACGTACACACACTCCTCTGTCTGTCGCTCTAGTCTCATGTCCAGCAGCTGCACCTTTCAAGAGATCAGGTGATTTCCAGTCTAGGGAGAGAGTGACACAGGTGTTGTCGCCCCGGATCAACAATGGGTCTGCTCCAGGTCTGCTCATGCACGTGTGCTACAATTTCACGGTGTAAATACGCTTGCGTTAATCGGCCCTCGACTTTTCCGCACATCGAAAAAAAGAAGCTCGTATCGCGCCACTCGGTGGCGCGATATGAGCTTGTAGATCTGCTATTTTTAAATAGCTAAAGCATAACATGATGCTGACACCAAAACGGGTGCCCGTTCAGAATGGGTTAAGTAAAAATTTTCAGTTACTACAAAACATACATTAACCAATGATGGCCTGTTTTTACGGCAATCTACACACGCTCACAACACGGTGTGATGCGATGCGTTGTGAGCTTGCAGAAATCTTTTCTGTTTTGTATTTTGAAAAATACAAGTACTTTAAGTGGTTACACACATTGGCATGTGTTGATGCCGATACTTTTGAATACAATCACTTGTAACAGAGCACTTTCTTTCTTCCACCACCACTGATTTCTTGCAAATGACATTTCCGTCCGACACCACGCTTCAGCGGCCGTGGCGGAAGCGAGAGGGAGAGAACAAAGTGAGCGTATAGCTTCAAACAGCAGGTCCGTGTCTATGAGGAGAGCAGCTGCTGCTGCAGCCCTCTGAACCTCCAGAACCACCGATGTGGAGCTAGTGGTGAAGTCCACCTGAGAGTCAAGCACACTCCATTTAATGCTAATGAAGCACAGGCCTCCCTGCTGAACACTCCCATGACCTCGGGAAAAGCATGCCGCGCATGTGCACTGACTAAATGCGATTATTATTGCCCATGGTGTGTGCCTATGTCTGTGTGTGTGTGTGTGTGTGTGTGTGTGTGTGTGTGTGTGTGTGTGTGTGTGTGTGTGTGTGTGTGGGCGCGCGCTCGGGCGAGCGTGCATGTGTGTGTACGCGCGTGTGTGTGTGTGCATGCTCATGAACTGGTGATATATAGCACAGATCTCATTACACCTACAGCAGAAAGTGTGTGTGTGTGTGTGTGTGTGTGTGTGTGTGTGTGTGTGTGTGTGTGTGACGTGTGAGTGTGCTCATGAACACGTACAAACTGGTGATATATAGTACGAATCTCAATACACCTACAGCATAAAGTGTCTGTATGTGCGTGTGCGTGCATGCGTGCGTGCGTGCGTGCGTGCATGCGTGCGTGCATGCGTGCGTGCACGCATTCTAACAGCGCCTGTTAGAACACTGTACAGACAGTGCTCTCACCAAGCTGTCTAGCTCTGCAGTGCAGAGACCACCCCAGGTCTGGGCCGCTGCCATTAAGCAGGTATGAGGTATAAATCACACTTCAGTTAACCCATTTTGACCGAGACCGATTCTACTAAATGTCTTCGAAAATCACGACAGTTTTCAGAAAAACTCATGCTTCTAATGTCTTGTCAGTGGCTCTCAAACGTTTTCACGTCAAGGACCCCTAGAGTTATATGTAGTTGGCCGCCGACCCCCATCTGAAAATATGATGTTCCAGAAGCAAATATTATAGTTAAAAATGTTCGCTCTGAAAGGATATATATTGAAAGATTTGCGCCACATTAAAAAAATAGCAGCTCTCGGTGGCGCGCTATGAGCTTGTAGATCTGCTATTTTTCAATAGCTAAACTATAACATAATCCTTCCCGCCCTGAATGGATTAAGCCATGGACAGAGAATCCACCTCGGCAGCACAATAGCCCAGACTCCCCTGTAGCCAGGATGTACAGTACCTCATGCCTACAGATGCATGCAGATGTGGCCACGGCAGGCGCACGTGCACAGCACACGCACACACACAGGTTTGCTTTGAATTACTATTACTATTATTAGTGAGGACATCATTGTTTTAGGATGCTAATTTTGTGAATGGATTTTTTGTATTTATTTTGCCTGGTAAACCATCCCGGTCTGTCAATCACGGGGCCCTCAGCATGCACTGATCGGATGTTCTACTTTTTGGTTTCTGCAAAATGCTCATGAACCTTCCACTGACCCTAAACCTAACCAGAACACTTTTAGCACTAGCCTTTATTGACAAATTATTTGTGAACTTTTGCCGCGGGTGCTGCTTTAACATGATGCAGAAGGATCTGGGCCCTGGAATAAACCTTGTTTTGACCAAAAATGCCATCTGGGACAAGGAATAAGAGATAAGGGTGATTGAAAGAAACAGATGGAATGTGTGATTATGGCCACGACAGTTTTCTGAAAAACTCATGTTTATGTGTCAGTGGTTCTCAAACAACCCCTAGAATTAGGGGCGGCGGCGGCGGCGGTGGCCGTGGCTCAGGGGTAGAGTTCCTGGATGGTAACCATAAGGTTGCCAGTTCGAACCCGGGCTCCCCCAGAGTTACTGTCGAAGTGTCCTTGAGCAAGACACTGAACCCCTAATTGCTCCCGATGTGCTAGTTGGTGCCTTGCATGGTTTCCGCTGCCATCGGTGTATGAATGGGTGAATGTAATGCACAATCTCTGTAAAGTGCCTTGGATAAAGGCGCTATATAAATGCAAAAAAAAAAAAAAGATTATATGTAATTGGCCGCTGACCCCCATCTGAAAATATGATGTACCAGGAACCCCGTCCCAGAAGCAAATATTATAGTTAAAATGTTTGCTCTGAAAGGATATATATTCAAAGATTTGCGCCACATAAAAAAATAGCAGACCTATACAAGCTCGTAGCGCGGCACTCGAGAGAACAACCGGTCAAGACACCACATCCGGTTACGGATTTTGGCTCTTCAAAATAAGGGTTGGAAGGGAAAGAAAACCGTGGCAATGCGCGATAAATAGATACATTAATCCTGGCGGGGATTCTAATAGTAAGCCTATATTGAATCTTTTTAACCACAGAACAACCCATTCTCTTGTGAGGACCAGGAAAATTGCCCTCACAATGTCTATATTTATCGAAATGATAATATACTCATGAGGACAAGTGCACACGCACGCACACACGCACGCACGCACGCACGCACGCACGCAAGCAATGATAATGCTATTCACATCGCCAGACCAATGTACTCACACCGTCAACTGGCCCCGGGATGAGAATCCAGTGGTTTATGGACCTAATGCAGACGTCAAGGGCATTGTAGCAGTGATTTAGCGAGGTCCTGTGGCCTGGGATTGTGATGTAGCACGGATAGAGGAGCAGTGCTTTACATCGCCACCAACGGCGTTACGTCCAAGGAACCTGATACGTCCCGAAGGCGCAGGCAGGGTGCCTCTGCCCCGTTCATCCTCAAAGGATGCAAACAAAATAAAGACAGAAAAGAAAGAAAGAAACAGAATCGAAGAACCCAAAGTGTTATTTTATACGGAATGCTGTATCCGTCCCTCTGCGATGCATCAAACAAAACAAAACAAAAAACATGTCTTTTTAACGGGTGGATGAGGACTGGTTCTACCCACAAGGGGTGTGGGGTGGGGGGGGGGGTGACTAATGGGTGCACCTGCGAGAGAGAGAGAGATAGAGAGAGAGAGAGAGAGAGAGAGAGAGATAAAGGGAGAGAGAGAGTGGGGGGGGGGATGATTTGATAGGTTGGAGTCTAACAAGTAAAACCACAATGGATTTCTTATGGCCAGCTGGGGTTTCAATCCCAATTTATGAGGCATACCTCATGGTAAGAGTGTGTGCACACCAGCCAGACGGACACGTGCACGCGTGCACACACGCATGCATGCATCATGTTCCAAGAAGGAAAACAGTCTGCAACTTGGCAATCGATTTCTCTCTCTCTCTCTCTCTCTCTCTGTGCGTCTTGTGCACCCCGCCCCCACCTCCTCACCGTCACTACGCCTGTATCTTTTAGTTTTTTTCACCACGCCTGCATCTTACATCTCTCACAACTCACTCACCAGCCCCCTCCCCCCCCCCCCCCCCCCATCTCCTCCCTCTCTACATGAACAGCGATAGAGGTGTTGGTATACTGTACATTAACAAGTAGGCCTAGTTATATGAATGAAACATGCGTTTAAACATCCATTTCAACGAATGGACCTGTAAATGACAACAACATATGTGCATGTATATGCACGATGCTGAGACCAGGAGTCATGCCCGGGTGTATACTGTACAGTAACAGTAGCACACTGGAAAAAAAAGCAGATCCACAAGCTTGCGTCGTGAGCTTGTATTCCATATTTCCAGCCGTGCGACACCGGAGCGAGACCAAGCATATACGACTCAGCCTTCAGATTCTCGGGAGCACGCAGCGCGCCCAGAGAAAGGCGCAGACAGAGTGCTCTGTGCACATCATGATTCAAAATAGCTGTCTTATTTGGGGTGGCGAGCGAGCGAGAGAGCGGCGCCTCGTGCGGTGAATACTAAGCGCGGCGGTTTGACATTGAAAGCTCAAGGAAGCGCGGAGAGGAAACGCCGCTCCGCCGCGCCGCTCAAAGTGGAATATCACAGGTAAGGCGAAGTCGATCCGCGCGCCGCCGGAGCGCTACACGCAGACCGGGCTGCTTAGGAGATGATAGCTGTGCTCCACAGTCTAATGTCATAACACAGCCTAATCCTCTTAGAGTAGATGATCTACAGACAATGGGAGCTAGCCATATACCGATGTATGGAGACGCTGAACACCCCCCCCCCCCCGACCTCCGTATCCCCACTGCGCCCGCCACCTCTCAAGGACACCCCCCGGCAGGGCAGCACGCCACGCCACGCATGCACGCACTGCCACGCCACGCACTCACGCAGTGCCACACACACACGCACGCACGCACGCAGTGCCACGCACACACATGTTGATCTTGCAGTGCCTTTTACTCTTGCATGCTCTTGCAACACAGACACTCTCACACACACAAGAACGAAGGAAAGTACCATCCAGATGGGTGAAAGATACACATTATGTGCACATGGACAGACACAATCTCCCGGACACGCACGGCACGCATGCACACACACAGGAATATCGGGGTGTGTATGTGTGTGTGTGTGGGAGGGAGGGGGGGTGATTGGGGGGGGGACTAGTGTCCCCATTCCTTCATCCATAATCTCCTTATCATTGTCGGGCAGAAACCATGTACCTCCATTTTATTTTTTATTTTTTTATTTTCATTGAATGAATCAATAATACCGTTTTAAAGCCGATCTACTAGCTCACAGCACATCGCGTTGTGATGTATCGTGAGCTTGTGATATCTTCACTGTTTTGTAAATGGAACATTTTGAAGGAAGAAAATGGAAATATTCGCCCATATAACGACACGGCCAACATACAGTGAGTGAAGCCAGGTGAAAAGTGCATAAGTGCGTCTGTGGGTTTTATTATGTTGAACCAACGGAAAGGTTCAACAAAAGCTGGTGACTGAATAATAAAAGTATATGATCGATTGGAAAAGTCATGGTTTTGGACATACATGGTTTCCACCCCAACAGTGATGATATTTAGAGCTGACTGATGAAATGCTTTCAGCCGCTGAGAGGGTTATAACTTAGGGAGTATAACTTAGCAAGTAGGGTGTGTGTGTGTGTGTGTGTGTGTGTGTGCGTGTGTGTCAGTCATTGCATTAGTCTACATGTGTCCAGAGAGCCATAGATGGACAGAAATAGGCCACTTCACTTAGTCAGACACATTTTATCCTTATAATAACCAGCTGCCTACATACTGGCAACTTTGCAATAACATCCACCTTTAGCACTCATAGTGTGCCTGATTGCATTCTAATCTATGTGCCATGTTGAGCTCCCAGGGCCTTTTACAGCAAACTCTAGCCACACAGAAGTGTTGTCACGTCATGTTGTCCTCATCCTCCCATCAAAAGAAAAACAATCAGTTTGTAATGACTAAATGCTGTCCCGCTACATTGCCGGTGCCGGCGTCAGTTTTGTTGTCAGCGTCGGCCGGGCCTGTCGTTGGGCAGACACTTAAAGTTGCTAGAGACAATAATATGTCAACATTTTAATTACCTTTTTATTTTTATTGGAATTCAGACAGCCAGCAATGGGTAAAATGCTCCCAAAAAACAATTAGTCTCTGTGACACATCTAGGGGCTACAATCTGCATTCAAAGATTTTTGGTCGATTTGCCCGTCTACTTCCTGATTGGTTAGTCATTTCGACCGGGGTTTTTTTCCGACCAATGCCAAAGCTTCTAGGAACATCTTTGAATGCAGATTGTGGCCCCTAGATGTGTCACAGAGACAAAAAAATTTGGGGAGCGTTTTACTCATTGCTGGCTGTCTGAATAACCAAACATTTATAAAAAACAGTCATTAATTTTTTTACATATTATTACTTCTCTCTACGTCGTCCTCAGACGAGCCCTCCATCAGCGTTTCCAGTCATCTCGGTTCTCCATACATCTGACCAGCTCCTTTGTGCTTTCCGCACAAATTAATTGCGACAAAGAAATAGTGTTTAGAGAAATTGTCAAAAAAGAATGATTATTATTGGTTATCATGAAAGTGTAGGTGCATTCAATGATGCAGATAATCCTTTCTTTTCTTTGGCTGTATTGTGAAAAATATACCAATTATATTGTTGCTTTCGGACATATTCTGACTTTTTGTGATTTCCTTTTTTTAATGAACACCTTAATACTCTATCGTACTACAGTGTCACGCAAAATCATCAACAGTAGCAGATCCACAAGCTCCAAATGCGGCTCAGAACGCATCTCGAAGCGTCCACAGCGGGAGACCTTAGAGACCAACGGCGAACGTCGCTTCAATTTCATTGGCTATCGCCCAATCGCCCACTATCGCCGGGCGACGTTGCCCAAACGATGAATATTTTTTTATCTTTTCGGCAGACGTTCCTCCGCTCACGTTTCGACCATCGCTTTGCCTGCTATCGTCTCTATCGCCAGTAGTTGCCGGGTCCCATTGACAAATAATGCACTTCCAGATAATTTGTCTGGCTGTCGCCCGCTGTTAAAACGTACTGTGAGTTTGCCCACTGACAACATCTCCTGAAACATCATAAAGCACATTTCTTTTACACACATGCAGGCAGCATGGCACTTTTAGTTTTGAAGTATAGACCAATCCTACTATAAATGCGCCACGTCTGTGTGTGTTTGTGTGTGTGTGTGTGTGTGTGTGTGTGTCTGTCTGTCTGCGTGTGTGTATGGTTGTAATGCACGTAACTCGAGAACCGTTTGCCCCACCGACTTCAAATTCGACACACGAGTTCCACACACACGCAGGGGCCGGTATCGAGTCGGTCAGACCCACGGTTCTCCAGAACCACCACAAAAAGCTCTGGTCAGGCTCTGCCAGTGGGCCTAAGCAGCCTAAATCCCCTCACCTGTGCAATGTCCAGCCTCTGCCTCATCCAATTGATTGCCATGGCAACCCCCACACCTACCAATTGATTACTTAACCAGTCCACTTTTCACAGTCAGTTTGCAGCACTCTTCAGACACAGGCAGACAGACAGATACAGAGATCTCCATGTGGGACACAGACAGACAGTTAAAATGGGTGCTATGACAACAGGCATTGCATACTAGATCTCCATATATACAGTATGGGCACAAAAGGGACACAGACAGATAGTTGCTATGACAAGTTGACAACAGGTATTATTAGGTTCCCAAGTTGCATCGTTCTCAAGTAGGCCTGAGGCCGACGGGCGCGTATACAGGTCTAGTTACTGTACTTTACTAAAACAAGCCAGCCTGGCTGTCAGTAGCTTTGCCTTGGGAGGTGAAGGGGTCACCTCTGATCTCCTCTGATCCCCCTGGGGCATTAGTGACAGTATTGAAAATCACTAAAAGAAAACACCCCATCTGTCTGTATCGTGGACTCAGAACATGATCATAGCAAACCTGTCACCCCCAATCTCTCAACACACAGACACGCGCACACATACACAAAATCCCTGACTCTGTGTTAAGATTAACACGCGCGCGGTGCAGGAGGAGGACGTATACATCACCATAATCCTTTGTTGAAGAAAAGCCTTCTATAGAAGCCACAACACCCCGTGTCAAAAACATCATAACACGGCGGGACATTTAATAAATAAAACCTGACATAATGTCAGCCATCATTCACCGCGCAGACCATTACATTTAGAGATGTACGTCTCGGATACGGGCAAAATGTGGTATAGTGGGGAGATAAAGGCAAAGATATGGGATCTGTTGTTGAAGGATTAGCGTGGTATGGAGGTGAGCACGTGATCAGAGTCAATAGATCAATACAACACATGGGTGACAACAGATGGAGCTCGTCGTGGACAGGCCTGTACAGGTGCCGAGATATCGCACGGCGTTGTCCCTCGTCTGACAGAGCAAGGTAGCAACGTGTTGCAACTTGTCTGCTGGTTTTACACTGTAACTAATTTAACTGTAATTCAGTACAATATCACAATATTCTTGACAGCATACCACAATATTGATCTTGTGGTGATATTGTGGGGATGATTATTTGTGCCATTTGTGCAACACATTTATTTACACAATTACATTTTTGTTAATCATCAGTATTACCCCATAAGAAATCTGGGAACCCATTTGGTTAAATAAATGTTTTGTATAATGTGTATAATTTGTCTTGAGAGACTATCCAATAAGTGGTAAAAGGCAAATCATACAAAGAGCTAGTCCATCCATTATCATTCTTGTCCAATGCTATAGCATCCAGCAGACAGAATGGACAGATATGGACAGACACCTGCACCCAGCAGACAGAATGGAGAGATATGGACAGACAGACACCTACACCCAGCAGACAGAATGGAGAGATATGGACAGACATCTACACCCAGCAGACAGAATGGACAGATGGACAGACAGACACCTGCACCCAGCAGACAGAATGGACAGATATGGACAGACACCTGCATCCAGCAGACAGAATGGAGAGATATGGACAGACAGACACCTGCACCCAGCAGACAGAATGGACAGATATGGACAGACAGACACCTACACCCAGCAGACAGAATGGACAGATGGACAGACAGACGCCTGCATCCAGCAGGCTGCAGACAGAATGGACAGATGGACAGACAGATGAGTAAATGTGAGTGATTTCAGTGGTGGAAAAAGTACTCTGCAATGTGCAAATACTCTGTTACAAGTTAAAGTCCAGAATTCAAAATATACTTAACACACCAAAAGTGAAAGTACCCTTTCTGGGACAGGACAGGTCAGGACAGGACAGGACAGGACAGGACAGGACAGGACAGGACAGGACAGGACAGGACAGGACAGGGCAGGGCAGGACAGGACAATACGAGGTCTTCTAAGATAAGAGGGATTCATGTTTCCATTGGGGTCATTCAAACTCAATTCATCGTTCAGGATAAATATGCATTTTGAAAATAGCAGCTCAAAGCTGTGATGCAACACGCTGTGTACTTGTAGATTCATTTAAATAGACAATGTATATATATATAGCGCAAAAGTGTTTATGGCACAAATGTATGTGTTGTAGTAATAATAATTTGAATCTTCAAAATAACTATTAGGCCTATATCTGAAGTTTTAAAAGAATTGTAGTGGAATAAAATGACAATATTTGCCTTAGATGTAAAAAATTGTGCTCAAGTACAGTACCTGAGCACATGTACTATAGTTACTTTACACCACTGCGTGCACACATGAGAGCGCACGCCACGCACACATGAGAGCATACGCATGCACACATGAGAGCGCACGCATGCACACATGAGAGCGCACGCACGCACACATGAGAGCGCACGCATGCACACATGAGAGCGCACGCACGCACACATGAGAGCGCACGCACGCAGCTCTATCTGGACCGCCACAGACATCACGACAGGAGATGAAGACGCATATCTGTTTAGACGCCGCACAGAATTCAATACTTAACTGAATCCTTCCCTCCCTGCTTCCTTCCTGCCTGCCTGCATAGCGTGACTATTACACACTGCAGTGTTCAACACTGGATCACTTACAGAGACCCTGGCCGGCCTGCAGGCACTTTCCCCCACAGGGCTGAGCAGTGAGTGGATGCATTAGTGTTCACTATGGAGGTATTTGTATTCTGCAAAGACATATGTTCAAATATCATTCGCACAGAACAAATCCTCCAGAGACAGGATTCACACACACACACACACACACACACTCACTCACTCACTCACACTCACACACACACACACACACACACACACACACACACACACACACAAAATGGGCTATGAAAGAGCCGGTGTGATGATAATACAAATAAATGTAGCTATTTTCACATAATGATAGTACTATACAATTCTGAAGTGTTGCCAGTTGCCGCACAAGTGGTCTCTTGTGATGACTAGCATTTCAGTAACACTTTTTGCTCAGAGCTTTTAATTTTTTCTTGGTTCCAGTCGCATCTTTCCAGCTCAAAATGTTAAGCACTCACGCCTAATTAGAATCCTCTATACTGTAATTAGTCCATGACTTGACAGCGTTATTGGCTGTGCAGAGAGCGTTCAGTGAGGGATAGGGCCTGCAGTGTTTTGTGCGCGCATCTTTCCCCCACCTTTCAATGACTTTGATCGTTAACATTTATCGAGTGAGGTTTAAAAGGTGATTGTGATAAATGTTGCGTTAATCTCATCAATCAATAGCCATACCTCTGTGTGATGAACACGTTTATCTGTATCATCTTTAGTGCTTATTGAAGCTAACGGTGGCTTTTTGGCCATTATGGTACTCACAATTCAATTCAATTCAATTTAAATTCAAAGGGCTTTATTGGCATGAGAAAACATACGTTTACATTGCCAAAGCAGAAAGAACTAGAAAAAGTGCCCTTCTGGGCACAGGTCTCCACCAGGTTATCCACAGATCCGTGCAGTTAGAGGTAAAAACACTTTTCGGCCAGTTATAGCGCCACCTTGAGGCTGAGTTGAAATTGTTCATGTGGCATTTCGTCCTCGGCCTAGTGGGAATGTGGGTGCACAATTTCACGGAAATCACGCGATGTGTTCATGATTTGCAGCATTTTGTTTGAAACTGAGCACTCCTGTGAACTTTGGAAGCCAATCTTAACCAATCAGGATGGAGTCTGATAAATGTGAAAGACCCGTTTCGTTGAATGGCTCTAGAGAGACTGTGTACCAATTTGCGTGATGTTTGGACAA
Source organism: Protomyctophum parallelum (assembly GCF_964188405.1). Taxonomy (NCBI): domain Eukaryota; kingdom Metazoa; phylum Chordata; class Actinopteri; order Myctophiformes; family Myctophidae; genus Protomyctophum; species Protomyctophum parallelum. Next base: position 40,896,944 of record NC_139700.1, read on the forward strand.
AATCTGTAGGTGTACTGTGCAAAAACTTGTTTTGCACAAAGCGGCCTCCTGGTGGCGCTATAACAGGCCGTTCTGGAAAGTTTGGGGCAGAGGTTCATCGTTGGCATCCAGGGAGTGTGTGTGCAAAATATGGCATCGACCGGGTTAACGGTGGCCGAGATTAGCTGTTCACGGACACACGGACACACGGACACACGGACACACGGACACACGGACGGACACACGGACGGACGGAGTGCAAAACATACTCTCCCCACATGCCTTCGGCCTGGTGGAGACAACAATACAACAATACAGCAATACAATCAAAACAAAAATTATGTACTTTGAAGGTCAGGATCTTCAATAGGTCAACTTCTATGTACCAAGATCACTCGATGCAGGTATAGTGCAGGAATATACTGTACACAATGATTAGTCTTTAGGGTGGTTGTGTTCCATTTGCTATCCTTCTCCTATCACAGCAGCTCACAAATCTTGCTGCTGTGTTTGCACATTGTTGTACTTCGCCCAGCAGATATGGGAGTTTTTTGTCATTGGTCATGTTTTCAAAATCTCCGTGTGTGGTTGTAATCTGTGGGAAGTATGTGTCTCTGATGTCTTGGTACAATGGACAGATGGTTAGGAAGTGTAGCTCGGTTTCCACTTCATTTAGTGTGCAGTGGGTGCATAGTCTGTCTTCTCTAGGGATACAGGTCTGCCTATGACTGCCTTTCTCGATCACGAGACTGTGCTCACTGAGTCTGTACCTAGTTAAGATTTTTCTTTGTTTTGGGTCGGTCACGGTGCTCAGGTATTCTGCCACTGTGTATTCTCTGTTTAGGGCCAGATAGCATTCTAGTTTACTCTGCTTTTGTGTTGCTTCTTTCCAATGTGTCAGATAGTTTTCCTTTTGCTGTTTTATAATTTGGTTTAGTCCAATGGGTTTTCTATCTCGTGGCTCTGTTTGTGTTTGTGCCCGGAGTTCCAGGGCCAGCTGGCTGAGGGGGCATCTCTCTAGAGTTTCACTGTGTGTGAGTGCCTTGTTATGGAGTGCATCTAGGTCGCTTTCTTTTAGGTGATTGTAGAACTTAAGTGCTCTCTTTTTTATTTTGATTATGAGTGGGTATCATCCTAATTCTGCCCTGCATGCATTATTTGGTGTTTTTCGCTGGGTACGGAGAATGGATTTGCAGAATTCTGTGTGTAGGGTCTCGGTTTGGTGTTTATCCCATTTTTCAAGGTCATGGTTTGCTAATGGTCCCCAGATCTCGCAACCATAGAGGGAAATTGGTTCTATCACGGAGTCCAGTATTTTAAGCCAGGTTTTAATTGGGATGTCTATTTTGATGTTTCTTTTGATGGCATAGAATGCCCTTCTTGCCAAATTGAAATATATATTTATCTTTCCACATAGTTTGTACAGTACAGTCAGCTACTGTACTGTAGCAGCGAGGAACTACAGTATGGCATAATGCAGTGTTTCCCTACACTATTTTGAGCGATTTACAGTAAGCAAGAACACCACATGGCAATACTGTACATCAAATACATACTGTAGAAATACATGTACGTATTCATGAAGGACCATAAGTATAAGCTAAGAACCCAACATCCGTCTAAAAAAGTAGAATATATGTGCAAAATGAGTATACACTGTACACTAGAATGCGACATCTACATAATATGCTATGTAAATGACACAAGTTTAGTCTTTCTTTGCATACGCATGCAAGGTCGTTGAGGCTAGGACAAAAGTCTTTGAATTTGTGAAAATGAATCATAATGTAAATTCTGTTGATGTACTCTGTAGCCAGCAGTACATCCAGTACAAATACCAGTGCTCCACAGAGAGCAGTCGTCTTTGTTTGTTCTGCCTCATATAGCAAACCCTGACATCTGAAGTTTCTGAACAAAGATGTACATCTTTCAGTTTTGTCATGTTGCCACATCAAGACACAAGACAAGTGTTGTTTTTTAATTGACAACGTGAAAACTAAAACCTATGTTTAGGTGCTCAGTAGAATCTCACAGAGCATGTCTCTCTCTTATGCGCTTGGCCGGTGCAGTCATACTGCTGCGGCATACATAACCAGTAACGTATCCGCCTCTTCTTGTGTACTTGTGATTTTTGTGTTTGTGGACATGACACCCTTGTGTGTGTGTGTGTGTGTTGTGATTGGTAGCCTGCAAAGATCAACAGCTTTTTGTGCAAGGTAGAGGACGAGGTTGGCCTTGGTTTCCTTGCTTCTGAGGAAAGCCTTGAAGTCTTTGACTGGTGTGTTATCCTCTATTTTATACCCCTTTTCTTGTGCTCTTCCTGCTGTACGGAGATGTCTTGTTCTGTCCTTCATGGAGTTTGTCACTGTATAGTTGTCAAATAGCAAGTATAGATCTGTGTAGCCTTGCGCCTTTATGTCAACACTCCGAGTGAAACATTCTGCAAGATCTCTGCAACATTTTATTTCACCTTTCCGAACAACCATCTCCTGCACGACAGCCATGCCGTCAATCAAGATACTGGTCAACACTTCTGCAGATGGGCTACTGCATGTCTATGGATTCTGATGGCAGCTACATGTAGTCTTTGGTTTGCATCATTCAGCACCCCACACTACATTACCACACATCCACCTACACATACCTACACTACTGATTTCACAGATTAACACACCCACGCATGGTGAAGCTTTAAGTTATTGTTGATTATATAAATAAATATTGCTTTGTGCACTTTTAAAAGCAGTGTCTTCATCCTTTGTTTGCCTAGCAATGAATTTCATGAAAATCATTCTGGTAATTTTTGAAGCTCATGCATTTACTTCTTAAATGGGTTACTGGAGCGCCATCTATGGGTGTATTATGATCACATTTGCATGGCTTGTGCAGAAGCCCTTGGTGCATGAACCCAGTAATTTTCATTGAAATTGGACAAGTAGTTTGTGAATAGTCATGAATTTGCCTTTTGAATTTGTTGCTATAGCGCCACCTATGGGCCGATCGTGGTGATCTTTTTTTGGGGTCTTCTACAGCATATCATACACTCCTGGACCAAATTTGGTGTAAATCGGCCTGGCAGATTTGGAGATATGATGTCGACAGAAATACAGACAGACACAAAATATTGCTACACATTGCCATGTATTGCCATGGTGATAACATATTGTCAGGGCGGGGAAAAAAATGTAAACCGTTTTTTTTGTGTCCTCTAGTCTAGGGTCCATAGAACAGAAAAAACATGGTTTACAAGAATCTTCACGAAACGTTCACTTAACTGGATTCTGCTACATAACTAAATACACTGTCAGCTGTCATTCCCAGCAAACGTGTCGATTAAAGCAAAGGAATTCCATCTGGGAAGTAAGAATAAACAAACCATACTTTAAATCAAGGAACGCAAACTGTGATGTGAAAAGTATACCTGCCTGTCAAAAGACTAATACAAGCTCGTAGTGCGTCACTTCATGATCCAAAACGTGTGACGTCTCACAAAGTAGCCACCGAAAACCTGTTATGTCTCATAAGTTATCAAAATCGCCCAATAAAACAAATAAAACATAACATAACTTAGCGGGAAAAGAGTCTATCAATTAACTCAGGAAAGTCGTGTTTAGCAACTGTTAACTCTATGACCGCAGATTTCACCGGTACTGTGCATGCGCGCCGTTGTCACGGTTACCATACCCCAGCTCGTGCGCTCATAAGCCTGTAGAGTGTTGTCATGGTTACAGTGTACCCGCAGGCTATGGGATTAGATAGTGACGATGACGGTAGCGCAGGCAGAGGCAGATCTCTCTCAGCTACAAAGTTGCCACAAAAGGAGTCGAGGACTTTTATTTAGCAAGGCACACACACAGCCTCACAGTATATGACCGGAGGGCCACTATGGATATCATCTTCCATAGCACTCACATGCACGTTGACATGTGCACTCAGTCACAGTACGTTTTAACAGCGGGCCAACAGCTAACAGCCTGGCGTATTTTCCGTAACTACTGGCGATACCAGGCGAAGAGGCCATAGTTGAAAAGTGGGCGGAGGAGCTTTGTTTACCCGCCACGCGGAAAAGGTGATACATTTAGATTACATAACGTAATGACAGCAGGAACACCCACTAGGACATTGTTATCGCCGCTGTTAAAACCATAGGGTTACTCTTCAATCCACAATGTGTTAGCTATGTGTTGATGCCAATAGTGTCTATACAATGTTTACTCATTGCCGCAAAGGAGCACACAGCATTGCCTAATAATTCGCCATCTCACCACGGGTGAGAAAGTACATTTCAAGTCGGCCTATATTTTCACGCTGAGAGACCACAACCTGAGAGACCTGAGAGACGACAAGAGCCGGCTGAGACAAAAAACCATGTCTCTCTCTATGACAATGAATGAAGGGGGAGTGTGTGTGAGTGGAGAGAGACATTCTGTGAGTCAGAGGAATACACAGACCCCTCCAGGGAATGCTTTGCGGACCACTTGTCGGTCTGCGTGCGGACCACCTGCCTCAAAAATACATTAATATTCAATGTCATAATGTGCCCATCTCAACCTTCAAAAGGTGATCTCTTAACAACTCTACCCCCATAGTGGAGGATATTAATGACATGATCGTTCACTTGATGGTACAAGCACCAAATTTGGCACACAAGTGCTTCAGAACCTACTATCTCAGAAAAGTACGTTGTCCACTTGAAAAAACTAAATGGCCACCATTTTTCAAGATGGCCGCCAAATGAAAAGGGCCTTTTGTGGCGGTTCTGGACAACCGTGGGTCCGACCGACTCGAGACTGGGCACTGCACTCCCTGTGGGTGTGTGGAACGTGTGTGTCGAATTTGAAGTCGGTGGGGCGAACGGTTCTCGGGTTATGTGGATTACAGATGTACAGACACACACAGACTTGAATATATGTCAATGGTCAATGCCCATTGTTTTTTTTTTTAGATGATGGGTAAGAAGAGAGAGATGTGATGTCAGGTGGTGTGGGCTAAGAAGTGGTCAGGGCTATATGAGATGTACAGTAAGTGCAAAGAGAGATGGTGAGGGAGGGAGAAGATTATTTGTACCAATTGACCAGACAGTAGACAGTAGTGTAACAGGTTAAGGTGAGTATAGAGATGGAAATGTTCTAGCAAGAGAAGCCAATGTATTGAGAATATGGGACATAGTATGTGTCAGGAGTTATTTGTGACAGAAGGCTACCAGTGAGAGGGAAGATGTATACGATGGTAGTGAGACCAGCCATGCCGTACGGTTGGAAACGGTGGCACTGATGAAATGGAGGCACAGCTGGAGGTGGCAGAATGAAGGATGCTATGGTTCTCATTAGGAGTGAAAAGGAAGGACATTATCAGAAATTACTGAATTAGAGGATCAGCCCAGGTTAGAAGGTTTGGGGATAAAGCAAGAGAGGTGAGGTTGAGATGGTTTAGACATGTGAAAAGGAGGGATGAGGGTACATTGGGAGAAGGATGCTGAAGATGTAGCTGCCAGGTAAGAGGATGGCCAAAGATGAGGTTTAAGGATGCTGTGAGAGATGACATGAAGGTGGCAGGTCACAGAGGAAGATGCAGAAAACAAAAACAAATGGGGTCCATGTGTGGTCCAGCCCTATGGAATGTAGAATTCAAGCATGTGCTAATGAAAAGTATTTAAAATATATAGTTTTGATGCTCGTCCTAGATCCTACTACTATTTAGGATAGGCAGTTAGTTCAGATCTGTAAGGTCTTCTGACCTGAGATCAGATTCTAAAAATGTCTTCTACATCCTGACAGTTTTCTGAAAAAGCTATGTTTCTATGTCAGTCGTTCTTCGATTTTTCTAAAATAGCAAACCTACAAGCTCGTAGGAGCTTGTAGATCTGCTATTTTTCAATAGCTAAAGCATAACATAATGCTAAAATGGGTTAAGACATTATAGGAAAATTAAAAATATGCTTTTCACACTTTTCAGCGTGAATAAAAATGAATCATGATTTAATTCACCTGTTTTCATAATACACTGTTTGACCATCCGTTTCCCAGTAAAATGCCCCAAAAAGCCTGTCTTTAAAGGGATAGTTCAGATTTTTATTTTATTTAAGTTGTATGAAATACTTGCCATTAATATAGTGGTTGCAACTGTATTAATTGATTGCCCGAGTCCCGTGGTGAGAGTTCTGCTCTGGTTTTAGTGAATATAAAGTAGTTCCGGTCATTTTGTGGGGGGCACTGGGGGCCACTCAGTAAAAGTAAATTAATCCGTGCCTTTTATATTTTTGAATCATGCTTGCTTGAAGCACAGCTGGACGCCTTCAAACAATCAGATTGCTTCCCTGAAACGTCATTCACTCCCGCTGTAACGTGTTCAAAAATGGATACATAATTACAGTATAATCACAGTTCGTGCGTCAGAGCAGCAGTAAAATAGAGCGTCGCAGTCCCTCCCCCTTTCAGAACGACGAGTGGCCCAGGAAATGAAATGCAATGCATTTCTCTTCTTTAAGTATTTATTTAAAGACGGTTACGCCGCAGACAAAGCCAACTTGGATCGTGACAAATCATGACAATGAACACAATGTTTTGGGCCGATGGGACCACCACGGGACTCGGGCAATCAATTAATAGAGTTGCAACCACTATACTGTCTGTCTCACCACCAGCTGTGCTCAATCTCTATCATATGGCTTGCTTATATAGCGGACCGCTTGGGGGTCCGCAGACCACCTGCCTCAAAACAATATTTCTTTCATTTTTTAATGTGCCCATCCCTACTGTTGGAACTGTTTATGAGCGGCGTATGTTATTCGTGGCTCTGCGATGCACCAACGAGATTACACGTGTGTGTGTGTGCTGGAACTGTTATTTTGTGTGTTCACTGTTCATACCTCTGAACTGGCATGGACTAGAACTTAGAATTTTGGGGGTCCATGACATGAAAAACTTTGAGCACCATAATAGCAACATGAGCTTTTTCAGAAAACGGTTAGTATTTAAGACATTAGATGCGGCCTCAGGTCTAAAGAGAAAAGTTTGCCTGCTCTGTGTTCCTGCATAGCCTGTACTCAACTTTTAACATTAAATATTAACACAAATGGGCAAAGGCTGACTATCACACTGCACCGACCGGTGAACTGGCCATAGGGCATAGGCCATTCCTCAGTGTAAACAGATAATGGACTAACAAGAGCAGAATGGGGTTCTGTCTGTTATTTATTGACACTGCGGCTTTGGAACTTTCGGCGGCTCCTATGGCTGTGGCTGTGATGAAGTGTCTAAATTGAGGCCACACAGAGTCCAATCAGCATGACTATTGTAGGGGTGTAAGGACAGACGGAAGATTTAGAGTGGGCTAATGGAGTAATTGCAATGCATGAGGGAGTGAAGCAAATTGAGGCCAATACACAATCAGGCCCCACCTATCCTGGTAAACAGGTCGCCAGGTTTCATGGTTTCACACTGTGTTTCAAAGCAGAGCAGCTCAGAAAAAATGCACACAAAGTGCACACCGTCTGCACTAGCAATACGAACACTTTATTTAGGCAACGTTTCGGTCAAAGACCTTCTGCAGGCAAAGCAGAGCAGCTGAAAGTAAGATCTAATATGAGATAATTTATGGAGCCGAATCCATGCCAATATTATCTGTGTGTTCGTAAAAGAAAATGCGTAAAAAAGAAATCTGTAAAAGAAAAATGCGTAAAAAAACAATCCGTAAAAAGAAAATGCGTAAAAAAACAATCTGTAAAAGAAAAATGCGTAAAAAAACAATCTGTAAAAGAAAAATGTGTAATAAAACAATCTGTAAAAAGAAAATGCGTAATATATACGGATAGTGTTTTTTTGTGTTTGGACTTACGAACAGAAAAAATGCCAACCTCAGTTACAGATGGTTTTTTTGGTTCCCCAGTGAAATCACTGCAAAAATCACATGACGGCCCAGGGACCCCAAATGGTAACTCTGTCATTTCTCAACTGTTTTGGACGGGGGTGGGCTCGTTGGAATCTTGTCACCCCCCTGTGGGCGTCTTTGGGGTCTCAATGTTCAGGGACCCCCCGGGACCCCCCAGGGACCCCAAAATGGTAACTCTGTCATTTCTCAACCGTTTTGGACGGGGGTGGGCTCGTTGGAATCGTGTCGCCCCCCTATATTTATGGGGGGAAATTGTCCATACAATGGGTAAGGACTAGTATATATAACAGGATAATTTACTGCCTTAATGGTATGAATGAAAGGCTTTTTGAGCAAGGAGAAGGAGGCTGAAATTATGTTTTCTTCTGCTCTGGTAATTAAAGTTTTTTTTGTGAGCTTTTAAAACGGTGTGCAGACTTTCTCCTTTTTCAGTTTATTTATTTTGTTCGAGCTCCCGTTGAATTTACTGGGATGTGCGTGTAGCTATACCTCCTGACCACTAAGGTGTTTTGAGCACCCATCCATTAGCTGTTTTTGGAGGAAGATGGAGAAGAAAAAAACTAAAACATACGAGCTAATGGATGCATTAGGTGAGTCATTTATTTGGACATAACAACATCCACTCAAGAGAGCCAAGACCCAAAAATAACTAACACTGTGATAGAGGAAATGCACTCAGAGCTTTATGTTGATGTGCCACTGACGCAAGCTTGCTCACTCGCTCCATGACTAACATTGTCCAATTTGTCCCCAACCCTAACCACACGCAATGCCACGTGTCGGACCCATGTGGCATCGAAATTATGAGTGGATCCACTATGGAGCCGAATCCATGCCAATATTATCTGTGTGTTCGTAAAAGAAAATGCGTAAAAAAGAAATCTGTAAAAGAAAAATGCGTAAAAAAACAATCCGTAAAAAGAAAATGTGTAAAAAAACAATCTGTAAAAGAAAAATGCGTAAAAAAACAATCTGTAAAATAAAAATGTGGGAGCCCCCAGGGGTCCCCAAACCTCCAAAACCCTGATAATGCGCCCAGAGAGGCAACACGATTCCAACAAGCCCACCCCCGTCCAAAACGGTTGAGAAATGACAGAGTTACCATTTTAGGGTCCCTGGGGGGTCCCGGGGGGTCCCTGAACCTTTCAGACCCCAAAGACGCCCCCAGAATTCCAACGAGCCCACCCCCGTCCAAAACGGTTGAGAAATTACAGAGTTACCATTTGGGGGTCCCTGGGGGGTCCCCGAACCTCCAAAACCCTAAGAACGACACGATTCCAACGAGCCCACCCCCGTCCAAAACGGTTGAGAAATGACAGAGTTACCATTTTGGGGTCCCTGGGGGGGTCACGGGGGGAATACCGGAAGACTCGACCCGGTGCTTGCCCGTTTTTCATCCCGGAATTTTCCCCAGTGAGGGGGATAACTTTGTAATATTGGCTGTTTGTATTCTTTTTGGAAAAATATAAAAAGATACTCCTGTAGAAAGGCTATATTATTTTACTTATATTGACCCTATAAAGAATTTAGTATTATTTAGTATAATTATGTAAGGTTTTGCACACTCAAATGGTACCTCGTCAGATAATCCCCACATATCCTACAACAACTTCTGTGAACAGACTTCAATGTAGTAGATTTTCATAAATTATATTTGTACTTAGGCTGTCTGCTGTCATGAAAGTTTATAGTTAGAGAAATTCAAAGTCCAGCCGTCTGCTGTCCAGCCTCTCCCACCCCTCACATTGGGGACATTTCTGGAAGGAAAACAGAAACGGGGCGAGTCTTCTTGTTACCACGGGGGGTCCCCGAACCTCCAAAACCCTGAGAACGCCCCCAGGGAGGCGACACGATTCCAACGAGCCCACCCCCGTCCAAAACAGTTGAGAAATGAAAGAGTTACCATTTGGGGGTCCCGGGGGGTCCCCAAACGTCAAACCCTGAGAACGCCCCCAGAGGGGGCGACACGATTCCAACGAGCCCACCCCCATCCAAAACGGTTGAGAAATGACAGAGTTACCATTTTGGCGTCCCTGGGTGGTCCCGGGGGGTCCCTGGGGGTCCCTGAACCTTGAGACCCCCAAAGACGCCCCCAGGGGGGCGACAAGATTTCAACGAGCCCACCCCCGTACAAAACAATTGAGAAATGACAGAGTTACCATTTGGGGGTCACTGGGGGGTCCCCAGGGGTCCCCGAACCTTGAGACACCCAAAGACACAATCACAACGAGCCCACCCCCGTCAAAAACGGTTGAGAAATGACAGAGTTACCATTTGGGGGTCCCGGGGGGGGGGGGGGGTCCCGGGGGGTCCCTGGGGGTCCCCGAACCTTGAGACCCCCCTATTTAATATAGGCTACTAAAATAATGAATTAGTCAATTGGCCATTGAGTGGTTGTTTTAAGACAAGAAATGGATATATAGCTAAACTTGTAACTCATAAACTTATACTTATACTTATAACGTAGCCCCAGACAAACATGGCAACCTCAGTTGCCAGGCAGACTTATGGAGCTTTTTAATTGGGTAGAGGAAAAGGCCTCACGTGATTGGTTCTCAGCCGTCATGTGATTTTTGGCAGTGATTTCACTGAGGAACCAAAAAAACCATCTGTAACTGAGGTTGGCATTTTTTCTGTTCGTAAGTCCAAACACAAAAAAACACTATCCATATATATATTACGCATTTTCTTTTTACAGATTGTTTTATTACACATTTTTCTTTTACAGATTGTTTTTTTACGCATTTTTCTTTTACACATTGTTTTTTTACGCATTTTTATTTTACATATTGTTTTTTTACGCATTTTCTTTTTACGGATTGTTTTTTTACGCATTTTTCTTTTACAGATTGTTTTTTTACGCATTTTTCTTTTACAGATTGTTTTTTTACGCATTTTTCTTTTACAGATTTCTTTTTTACACATTTTCTTTTACGAACACACAGATAATATTGGCATGGATTCGGCTCCATAATAATTCCCAGTATCTGCATCATTTTGTGTTGGGGCAAACAATTGAAACTAAATGACTAGTGTTATTATTTTTATAAAACACATGCATATGGAATAGTTGAATTTGTGATAAATACAACAGTGAAAGCATGATGCTCCCTCCACACATCACATGAAACATGTTTTTGTCATTTTAACTCAGCTTGAAGGCATGACCTGGATCTGTTTTTCTGTGCAGAACTCGTCACCAGGGCACCTTTTTCACATTCCTACCCTGGAGAGAGAGAGAGGGGGGGGGGGGGGAGGGAGGGGGGGAGAGATAGCTTCTCTGTACTTCCCCGAAATCTGAGTCGCATGTGTGACGTCGGTCGGCAGGAAGTGGAAGTCACTGATAGGTCAGGCCTATCGTCATTGTGGTAACCTGCCACCCGTAGCTTCAGCATGCACAGAAAGCTGAGTAGGTATTGACATGTTTTGAAAAAAAGAATCTGCTGAGTTGGAATTCCTGTTTGATTATCTTGCTGGCAATTTGCATAGTTCATCCTTGCATTCTCAATGAGGGTAAAGGTGTATATAATTATGCTGCTACTGTGTGCCGAGTTTTGTAGTTTTTAGCGAACTATTTGGTGAAAACAAAAATCACGTTT